>NC_050592.1:5530000-5770000 GCF_013368585.1 Megalops cyprinoides
TGGCAATTCTTTCTATTCTAGCAGAGAATCGTTCGTCAGCTTCTTTGCGCTGGAAAAGAGTGCTTGCGTGCGCGGTTAACTCGCCAGCGAATGCATCAAAACAAACGTAATGGACACCTCCAACTGAACACGCACGGTTAAGGTGCACCAGGCACGATACTGTCTTTCCAAAGCAGGCTATTTTTTTTTCTTTTCCTCTGTGCGCTATTTCTCACAGCACTTAACGCGAATACAGTGTCCTCATTTTATTTATACGACAGTTCTGTCGGTGTGCATTTGAGACTACGCGGTACACTTCGTAAGCGGCGATTGAGGCGCTGATTTCGTGCCGTTCGCTACTTTGACACACGGTAGCGGCAAATGTTCTTTTTGAAAACCTGTAAACGCCGCGTTTTTGAGCGCCAGCTCTATTTGTTCTTATAACGTGAAATAAAGTAGTGGTAAATCAAGGGGTTTATAATGGTGACATCTTTATTATGATCGATAGGTATAAATTGATTTTTTTTTTTCATTCAGTTGGATAACGTGAGTCTTACTTGCGGCGTATCTGTGCGTGCCTTTCATTCGTGTGTGTGTCTGCGTGTTAGAAAATAAAGCATAAAAGTTATCGAGGTCCGGCATTTAATAAGTTGGTGGCTCTTTTGTTCGGCTTAAGCCGATCCCATTGTCTGTGTCCCAGTTGCTGACTATGGTGTGGTGGGTACTCGAGTTGCACTTTTGTGTTCCAAGTTAGCTCAGGAAACGAGCATCTGTTGTGCTGAACAAAACGGTTGTTGGTGTCGGATTTTTTTGGACAAGAATGAAAGCAAAAGCAATAAAAGTAAATTAAAATTCATCTTTATCCCCCACGATTTCACTTCATATCAACTAGCAATTAAAATTATTATTGGTATTTTAATAACTTACGTAACCACGGGGAAATCCGTGGTGCTCTAAATAAACATCCTATTTGTTTTGCTCAGCGGTGTCTGGCTGTGGGCTTTGTGTAACGTTACGGGACAACATCAACTCGTCTCAGGACAAAACCGAACTCCGAGGACTTGAATTACTGTATGTCTTCTCACGCATATAAGAATTACACTAACCATAGCCCAACATTTAAAGAAAGAGCCGAATGGACATGCGGGTTAACACACAGTAATAAACTTGTCGCAAATATTCAAACATAAAACATTTCCCTCAGACAGAGGCTCTTTTGTTCTCGTTTTGCTTTTTGGTAAACAAATTCCATACATTGAGAATTTTGATCATTGTACCGCAGATGTCATTTTGCTGCATTTAGAAGTTTTAGTCTGGAATTACTGGTTTGTGGTCACACTTTCTTACTGAGAAAGAATTCAAACAAATTCTCCCATCTGTGTTAGATTGTGAGGGAATCCTTCAGCTTTTTTAACCCTGGGATCTTCACACAGTTGTAGTTAAGGCTTGCTGTAGGTCCGTTGTTCTTAGCTGTTATCGGAGCAGGTGCTTTGTGAGTGTAAAGGGTGTGCTGTATAAGGACAAGGGTGTGTTAAAGCATGCGGGATGAGCAGTTTTGCCTCCCCGGTTGTGTCATGTCACCTCTCCTGCATTTGGGCTGAAGACCTGCCATTCAGGGACACGATCATTCCCATCACATCTGTCAGCGAGGCTAGAGAGGGGCAAGGGCGTGTCCGAAAAATGGCGCCAGACCCCAGAGAGTCCCCAGTGCATATAACGTGTCTGCCTGTGTGGACCTTTTTTTGCCATTATCAGAAGCATCGTCAGGCATCTCTGCATGCTACCGATAATGTATCATGTCGGGTTATTTTGAACGGAGCAGGTGCGTGTTCCTCCGGGTGCATGCGTTTGGATGGTCTTAGGTCAGCATTTTTGAGGCTTCCTAAAAATGTTTGGTCTTGCATTTTTAAAACTTGGGTCGGGCTGGCTGAGGGTTTTTTTTTGTGATGGGGAGGTGGTTTAACAGGTTAACAAAGGCAGCACCCCACCCTCATCCGTACCTCAGGAATAATGTGGCATTGCCAGAACGGGATCAACAAGGGTGGGATGCAATGCATTGTATTTGGGCAGCTTAAGGATATCCTTGTAAGGACCAGCTGCGTGTTTGTGTGTGTGTGTCAGCCCCAACTGCGGTTGATTTGTTTGGCTGGAGCGGTGCGGCAGAGGGCATTAATTGGCTCTGGGTCCCAGAGATGGATGATGATGGATGTGCGGTCTGAGGTTCCTGCTGTTGTGCTCCAGCCCGCCTCTGGACCCCGCCTCGCTGCCTCCGCTCCGAGCCAATGGGAGCAGAGTAACGGGACACCCCTCTGTGTTCAGGTGGGCTGCGGGAAACGCCAGTCCCTCGGCATATGGCTGTGGTCTGACACCTTCTGTGTGGCGGGATAGTTTTTTTTACAGGCGCATCATCTTGCTGTTGTGCGTGCTGACTTTTGCATGACACATTACATTATTGTCATTTGGCTCACACTCTCAGCCAATTTTATACATTTATGCAGCTGTGTATACACTGAGGCAATTGTGGGTTAAGTATCTTGCCCAAGGATACAACAGCAGTGCCCCTGTGGGGAATCGAACCAGCAACCTTTTAGTTATGAGCCCTGCTCATACTTACTACACTGCCACACTGCTACAATTTAAAAAGTGGTGGACAGCCGAGCTGCCAAACCCGTGTAGAGTCTGTAGATAACAAATTGGGCCATCTCTGTGTTGGGCTAGAAAAATGTAGATGTCGTGTTTAACTCTGATGCATGGGTTTGTGATTGTTAGCATGACACGAGTGAGCAGATAATACTCCCCTGAATGCGGAGGTGCATCAACAGTATCTCCAGCCAAATGGCCCCAGTGGAAGCTGTGGTCCTGCAGCTGGGAGAGCCTGCTGAATTGCACCTGGGTCTCCTGTAGACACATCATCAGTCATGTCCTGTCCTTCCTGGATTCTGCTTCTCGTGCCCCCATGTCCAGAGAGAGGCCCGTCGCTGAGAGTTCCGCTTTCCGCTGGAGACACTTTTAAAATCAACGGGGCGGCATAGTGTAGCATAGTGGTAAGGAGCAGGACTCGTAAGCGAAAGATTGGCAGTTTGATTCCCCACTGGAGCAGAGCTGTTCCAAGGTACTTAACCCACAATTGCTTCAGTAAATATCCAGCTGTATAAATGAATAACATGTAAAAAATTGTAACCTGTCTAAGTTGCTCTGAATACGAGTGTCTGCTAAATGCCAATAATGTAGTAAATGTAGTAAAATGGCTTGACTGCGCAGTGGTGCTGGTGCTGGCAGTGACGGTCTGGGTGTGACATTTGTCCCCCTGCGTTCTCGCTCCTGCGTGTCATTGAGACGGGAGCGTTGGCGCGTGAAGCAGATGCACCCTTCGCTTCCGCTGCGCAGATAAAGATGAGCCGCTGGTGCAAGAACAGGAACGCCAGTCTGAGGAAATCATGTCTTCCCCTGGGGAGGGTGCGATTTCAGGGGCTCCCTCTCTCTCTTTGTGATCACAGATCTGACATTTTCTGAATTTGATCCCTTGAATTTAATTTGACCATTTTCAAATGCTCTTGACGAATCTTGGTACTGTCAAGAAATGTTTTGTGTACTTTGAAAAGTGTAGAGAGATTGTATGGGGGGGTGGGGGGTCACAAACAATGACATAGTACTTCCATCTCTCTTCTTTCAAAAAAAAAAAACACTGACACTTTGAGATTTAAGACATTGATTTCAGATTTTACTGATGAAAGATAAATCTTAATATAATGGTGTGTTTTCCCCAACCAACGACAGAACAAACGAGGAAGCAGCTGACTGATCAATTGAGGCCTTATTTGCTCAGCTCTTAAAAATTAATCAGGTGAAGCTGAGTTTGTTTCTGTGCCATATTTTTGCAGGTGAAGGGTAAAGTCGCAAAGACAGAAGTGTAACTCCAATCTGTGTTGTTAATCTGCAAGTCCAGGCTACACGCAAGTTACTATTATATAAATTGTGGGGCTCCTGATTGAGAAGCTGCCTAATTCGGCAGCAGAAAGGGGAGAGCAGCATCTCTAAAGGACGAGATCACACGCAGAACTCAGGAGTAACTTGGTGGGGAGAGTTTGGCTCATAAGGGTTTCAGCTGCAGTGAAACTGGTCAGAAGGGTTCAGATTTTTACAGGCTGACAGTTAGCCTTCAAACATGAGCAGTACAGTGATTTTAAGAATATTGTCTTCCATATGCATTCTGCAGGCAAGAGAAGGTTATTCAGGCAGACGGAATACAGTGTCTGACACTAAATAAACGCTCTAAAACTCATTGATTGTTGTAAATAAATGTGATTTAAAGACCCATTGATTGGCCCAGTTGTTACGACGGTCAATTTTTCCCAGAGAGCTGGATGGTTGTGGAGTATTGTTGTTGCACACAGCAGTGATCTGTGGGCTCAATCACAGGTGATAAAAGTTGCTTGTTAATGTTTACCTGAGGGGTTTCATCACTTCGTCACCGTTTGGCCTTACAGCAGACGGTCTGTCAGTTTTGTCTGATTTGCTTGCTGTTGCAAATAGATAACAAGAACAAGGACTTTATGTTCTCAGGGCTGTTGTTCGCTAAGGCCCTAGCAATTCATATCGCTCGCTGTCCTTAGTAGTTGTATTATAGTTGTATATAGTTGAGTATGTTGTATTCTTTTTCACAGTTGTAGTTAATGTAGTTCACTGTAGAACTGGTGCTGTAAATAGAGGGTTCTGTTTTTAGGGGATCTCTGCTGGGGGGAGGGAAAGTACTGGTTTATGTCTCTGACGGAGAAACGGGAACTACGAAATGTTACAACCATTTTGTGTCCTAGAAGGATGAGCACAATGCCGGCTCTCCGTACAGTAATGGGCACACTTGATGCTATGATTGCTCTTAGGGGTTTTTTTTCCCCCCTTGACCTCAAACCGGTAAATTTCCACTTGGCAGAGCTTTCTTTTTTTGAAGGCAGCGCATGTATAAAGAGTAAAATCCATCTTTGCTGGAGGGTGGCTTCAGTGCGCTTCCTATAACGCACTTAAGGGACTGATCCAGTAAGCTCACGCTCCATTGATACTGGTGGCTATTTATAGCCAGATAATCTTTTATGAAGGGCTGAAAACATGATGTGGGAGGGAGGAGAGGTGGTGGGAGAGTCAGGGGAGGACGCGGAGGGGGGAAAAAAAGGGGTGTGTCCAGGGACCTGTCGGTAGTGATGGGGTTGCACACTGCACTTTGGACATGTGCAGGCTCTGATACTTCTCTGTCTCCTGCACACCACACTTTGGGCAAGCTCTCGTGCATCGCTGCCTACACCGCTCTCTGAACGTGTACAAGCTCTGATATTTAGCTTTCTGTCCCTCACTCCCTCATGGCCTTCTGCTATTACCTCCGGAGCCTCCTGGTCAGGGGTTGCATTGGGGAGAACCTTCAGGACTGAGCCCAGGCAGAGATAAGCTATGTGATGAGCTCGAGAGGTGGCTTCTGAGTTTGTCCAGCATTGCTCTTGGAGTCAGGACTGAGTTCCCCTTGCATTATCAAACTAACAAACGGCAGTCAGACCAACAGCGTACAACAGGCAACAGGCGTTCTGAGAGAACATGAAAGGGTCCCCGTTCATCAGTGGCTGACCAGAGTGGGGGGAAAAAAGCTTGGCCACTCCCTTGTGTCATTTAGGACGCTAATGGAATCTGTAGTAATGGATCAGAAGTTTATGATCCGGCTCTAGCACGACGTACAATGCAGCATATGGTGAGGGGTAGAGTTACATTGATCTGCGCCTCATTTCAAAGCGAGGTCGCGGCGAGGCCTACTGCGGTCAGTCCATTACTCCATTAACTCCTAACAAAAGCCTGCTGGTTATGGTTACAGAAACGAGAAATGGAAAATTGATTTTGCTGGCAGATGGATCTGCCACTTACTGACTACCAATGTATTTTAAAACGTAGTGTTTGTAGGGAAATGGAACATTTAAAATCCAGGATCAGAAATGATCATTTCTCTTGGTATATTTGCACACACTTTTGAATTATTCATATGGCAATCATGCAGGTGTGAAATATCAGTCTAACAGGCGGCAGTGTAGCATAGTGGTAAAGTGTAACCAAAACTTTGTTGGTTCGAATCCCGGCTATATAGATGGATGCCAAAATTGTAGCCTTTGTACGTCACTCTGGATACGAGTGTTTGGTAAATGACAATGTAATGTAACAAATGTGAACTGGAGCTCTGATCAGAGGCGGGGGGAGTTTGGGCTCTTAGGTTAGTGACTGTGAATCGAACTTTGCCCAATTGGAAAGGGGTGTCTCCACAGAAGGGGTGTCAAAGAGGGGCAGCACACAGCCTCCATCAGGGGATGGTGTCATAGAGAGTCTCAGAGCCTGCTGGGGAGTGCAGGGGAGCACTGATCCCTATTCTGAACCACAGAATCCCAGTCATTAGCCCCTTAACCTCTCTTAGCACGATCATCGGGATGGCTTTTCTTAGGTGATCGGCTCTGAGCGAGAGATTCCCGTTCAGTCCTCAGAGTAAACAAGGATGCGTTCAGGGATGTTATCTCATTATTTTTGAACTGGCGCTATCTCAACATGCTTTTTAAGCTGTGGGGTCATGTGACAGGGAGAACTCTGGCCAGAGTCTTTGGACTTTGAAACTAGTGTCTGTTGTTGTAATTTTGAGAAAAAATCATTCTAGACTGGGAATTACAAGAATTCTCATATGAATGACTCTAAGAATGATCAAAAGTTGAACTCAGTGGTTTATAACAGCAGTACCATTTATCTGTGTAAACGCATCATATAGAATAGCAAGACACATGGTCGTTTCTGGGACTGAAGAATCCGTTGAAAGTTAGTGGTGTTTCCCACAAGTTGGTCCTGATCCTCTTTAGCATGGTAGAGAGATTCAGAGAGATTTTGAGTTTTAGGATTCAGACTCCTAGAAATCAAATGAAAGATGAAACCGCTGTTTTGCTAAATGTGTGTACTTGTGAAAAGGACAATATTTCAGAAACCCTCAGAGAAACTGTGGAACCAAAAGCTCAGCCACAGCCCATGTGACCGATGAGTGGTGGCCGAAAGCATTAATCAGGACACCAAGGCCGAGTGGCGTCTTGCACCTGGCCTTGGACACGTGGATTGACACACAGGGGGCCATGGCCGGGGGGGGTGGGGGATGGGGAGCACACCTGTATGTACGGCAACTGAGGATTGGAGGTGGATCTGGCAACCCTGAGGTGATCTGGCAACCTGGAGCAGCGTGAGAGGATTAACCCTCATCACCAGGCTGCTGGAGGGGAGGAGCTCAGAGGGGTCGGGGGGTTTCCCGTCAGCACGTCTGAGTGGCCAGTCCGCCTGTCTGTCGGAGAGGCGGGGCTTAAGAGGGAGGCAGAGCGGGGTGATGTAACGCAGGAGCTGGTGACGGCATCCAGCTGCCAGGCCTTTGCACATCAGCAGCAGAGAGAGAGAGAGAGGAGTGGGGGGGTGGGGAAGAGAGAGAGAGAGAACGCCCTAATCCTCACTGTGCCCGATTAATGTTAAAGCCCAGCTAAAGCCTTAAGCTCACTTTCAGCGCCCAGCTAAATGTAAGAAAAGCATTTTTGCCATTTTTTTAGGCATTTATTTTGGTTTTGGTTTTCCCTCCTCCTCCCTCTCCTTTCTCAAATGTAAACCCTGAGGTAGAGGAAAGTTATGGTGATAATTGGCAGCTTGCGGTAGGGTTGCCTGATAGCTGGGCCTGATTGGTGGTTTTGTAGTGTTGTACGGGGTGTGGTAAAAAGCTACACACTGTTTCATACTGGCGGGGGTTGCCGCTGTGTGCTGGAGCAGGCAGAGAGCCTGTAAGCTAATTGCTGTGCTGTTTTGTACACTTCTCTGACGCTTGACTGTGGGGAATTGTCTTGTTATTCGGCGCTCTGGTGCTCCTGTGGAGCGAGGAGGTGTTGGGGGGGGTGACAGAGGAGGAGAGGGAGAGGGAGGATATATATAGCTCAGAGCGAGAGGCTTAAACGGATGATCTTAATGGGTCTACTGCACCTTGAGCACCTGGACTCGCGTTCCCGCTATTTTTACCCCTTATCCATTAGCGAGTTCCTCTTGCATCCGTCCACACTCCCATCTCCCCACCCTGCCCAAAACTGTAGCCCCCGTCCCAGTCTGTCCCTCCCTCCCATCCTCAGTAGGACCTTTGGCATACATGTGTTTTTGAATATTGCCCAACTTCATTCCCTGTCTTTGGAGTTGTAGTGTCTCCCCTCAGTCAGTGCTGTAGGCAGCAGGGATTAGACTCACTGTACACACTCCGCACGAGCGACCCATTCACGCCACGTTTGCATAAGCATCCGAGCCAGCTGACGCTGCAGAAAGATCCGCCCCCTTCCACCTGCCTGTGAACACGCGGCGGCAACACCTGCTTGAGCCCCGAACCCCCCCCCCCCCCCCCCGCGGCCTGGACCAGCCGAACCAGAAGCCCCTCACTTGAGTGGCCTGTGACATCATCGTGGCCTGTGACATCACCGCAGCCTGTCACTCCAGCTCCGGCCTGGCCCACTCAGCTTGAAACAAAGGGCCTGCTGTCAGTGATGCAAAGCGGGTGTAATCCCTAATAAAGGAGGAGGAGGAGGAGGCAGAGAGACACCGGGCTTGGGAAACTGCAGGGCAGACATACTGTGCGGGGAGTGTTTGAACTGGGTGACCCCGTGTAATGTACCCTGCAGAATTTCTCTTCTCTCTCTCTTTCTCTCTTTCTTTCTCTCTCCCCTCTCTCTCTCTCTCTCTCTTTCTTTCTATGTGGTCGGCCTGTGTTTTCTCTTGTATAAGGGATGAAGTTGAATAAGATCAGGTGATGAAAAAGTGAGACGTAACGAGTGCCTCTGAATGCTCAGTTTCTTGGTGTTGGAGTGTTGTATGTTTCTAAATGATGCTTTACATTAAATTATTCTGATTTAGCAGATGCACTTACTTATCCAGAGCAACTTACATAGATTATAGTTTTTACATGTTATCCGTCTATACAGCTGGATTTTTACTGAGGGAATTGTGGGTTGAGTACCCGTGGGTACGACAGCAGTGCCCCTGCGAGGAATGGAACCAGCAACCTTTCAGTTATGAGCCCTGCTCCTTACCACTTCACTGCCCCCCGCCCCCCGATGTGGTGCAGTTCTTGAGCGGCACCTGAGAAGTTTTCAAGCGTGAGCATTTTAGCACCTGCTTGGGTACCTGATGGTACAGAGACAAAGATAAGATAGTAGTAATCTTAACTTGAATTTATCTGGAAAAATGAACTGCACCATAGTACTGAATCATTGCATAAGTGTGCTTCACTCGTATATTTATCTCATGATCTCACATTTTGATAAATAATAATTAGACCATATATTTTATTAGTAACTAAATAATAATAACTACTAATTACTAATTATTTTTATTTTCTGTTTTGAAATCTGGCAGGCTGCTATAATGGATATTGGAATTCATCAGTATCTGATGCACTTAAATGTTTAAATTTAGCTGCCTTGCCCAGTTGCACCATAGCACAGCATCCAACAAAGACGCCTCTGAAATACACTGCTTGGAGGAAACATGGTTCAAAGCAAAAGTGTAAATTCCAGTCCAGGTTTATGCAGCGTATACAGGGACACTTTACAGTTTAATAGACAATGTGCTGTATGGCCTCTTCTGTAGCTGCCACCCCTAACCTGTGTACAGCCAGTACAGCCTCGTCGCACATCGGTGGATATTCGAAACGGTAGCCTTCCCCTGTCCGTTGCAGTGCCTTTTGTCTGCATGCCTTGACTGTGTGTGGTTCCACATAAAGCTATTTTTATGGTTTGCCAGCTTAGCGTTGTAAATCTTGCATGCTACCTCCATTTGTGCCGTTTTGTCAGGATATTTCAGCATCAACGTTTTGGTTCAGTGACGCGAAGTAATTAGTGAATGAATGTTTTTATTCTGGTTTTAGGCTCCAGCCCAAAGCTATCCCATCGGCCCCTTTGATGCGAGGGGCTTTGATTCAGAGGCACGCCCTCTCATTAAAGCAGAGCATCGTGCTGTCCTTATAAGCCACCATGAGTGAATATTGGTTCATTTTAGTGGATACCTCAAACAAAAATCATTTTTATGCCTGTTCCGCTGTTTATGCAGCGTAATTTGAACAGTCGTGCAGTGCTGAGGGTTAAGTGCTTATTTTATGTTGAGCCCTCGTGATTGAATGTGCATGGCCACTCCTAGCCCCGAATGTAAAACAAAGACCCCTCCGCTGAGGTGTGGCTGTGTGCCTTCCCATCATGCAGTCTGAGTGGCTGACCTTTGACCTCTCCCGAGGGTCCATTAGCCCCTCTCCTGCCGGTCGGCTGAGGGAAGCGAGAGCTCTAAGGCACAGCAGACTGTCTGTGGCCCTGCCTGAGTCACACCGAGTCCGCACCCACAGAGACCATCAGCCTCCATCCTCCCATCAGGGAGCCAAATGTCACCGGCATATGGCAGCTGCTATCTGTCTCACTGCCCCTCCCCTACACACAGAGTCATGCACACACACATACACGCTCACACACTCGTGCACACACACAAACACACACACACTAGCACTATCATGCACTCACATACACATCATGCCAATGTAGTGCCATATTCTCCTCCACACCCTGCTGGCCTGACTGAACTCTAATTAGCAATTACAATTACACCGGTGTCGTATGCGCAATTTATGTAATGTATTCATCACCTGTGTACATTACCAGCTGATGGTACAGCTGGAACACAGACAGCATTATGGTCATTGTCTGAATACAGAGATGCCCAAGCTGAATGCCGAAAAGGTTGTCCTGATTTGCACTGCAGTTGACTGGACTGAATATGCAGAGAGCCATATTATTGCTCTATTCCTGTATTTTTTTTTAATCACTATTATAAAACATTTTTGTTATGTTAAAAATTTGGAGATATTGTCCCAGAGGGAGAGGGAGCTCATCCATGTGTGCTCCTTTGCTCTTCTCCTCATGATCTCCTCCTTTCCATTTGTGATTTTAAAGAGCTTTAAAGTGAGGATGTTTCTGCATTTTAATGCATTTCAGGAGGAACGGTGATGGGGAATACCTGTGATTAAGTCGGGTGAAGGATCCCATAGCTCAGCATGACTCACCTCAGCGGGAGTCTGTCCTGAAGGGAACGCCGCTGCGTTACAGAGAGCCCCATTTAGCCTGCAACGCAGCTCTGACACCGCCATCGTGCCGTCAAAACTGAGTTTTATGTTCCCGGTCTTTGCTTGGTAAATCCTTTACCACAATTCTGATTCTGAAATCACGACAGCTGATTTTTGGTAGGGGAAGACTGAGAGCACAGATGTGTACAGTTTGCCAAATCATTTGCTGGGGAGGGAGGATGCGTTTTTCAGGTTAGGAGGGGAGGTAAACCCACGTCCTGCATTACAGCGTTCACCACTGATGCTGGGCAGCAGCGTAGCACGATGGTAAGGAGCAGGGCTCATAACTGAAAGGTTGCTGATTTTATTCCCTGCTGGGAGCACTGCTTCTATACCCTTGGGCAAGGTATTTCACCCAGTATTACCTCAGTAAATATCCAGCTGTATAAATGGGTAACATTTAAAAACCTGTGTTAGCCACACTGGGTAAGAGCATCTGCTAAATGACAATAATGTAATGTAGTTGTAGATAGCGTGGACAGAACAGTATGTATCTGGGTTGGTGCCAATATTGTAATTGCCTTGTAATGTAATGAAAGGTAACGCAGTGATGCTCTCAGGCTGGAACAGAGGAAGCGGAGAGGAAGAGAGGCACGGCAGAAGCGCACTGCTCCTCACCCCGCGCCGCTCCCTGTGTTGCTGAGGAGAGGGCTGACAGGGGGAGGCTATTTATAGCAGCGCTCACAGCTGGGGAGGTGGTGGCAGGAAGCTCTGCAGTAACCGGCGCTGTGAGGTTTCTCCTCTCGGGTTGCGTCTCGGGGGTTCTGTGGCCCGACCGCCCTGGCGGTACCGGGAGGTCTGCGCCTCCGTTTTGGCAGGACCACCGTGCCAGGCAGGACCTTGGTCACGTTACATTAAATTACGTAATTGTCGTTTAGCAGTTGCTCTTATCCAGAGCGACTTGCGTCAAGTACAGGTTTTTACAATGTTGTCCATGTATGCAGCTGGATATTTACTGAGGCAGTTGTGGGTTAAGTACCTTGCCCAAGGATACAGCAGCCGTGCCCCATCAGGGTCTCGAACCAGCAACCTTTCAGTTACGAGCCCTGCTCCTTGACACTATGCTACACTGCCACCCTGTTCGGGTCACTTGGAGTCAAACCCCCCGACCCCCCCCACGTGAGTTGCAGCTCACCTGGCCCCTGGCAAGGTGAGAGAGTGTTATTAAACCTGGTCAGTATCAGGAGATTGTGAGCCGTAGATAGCTGAGGGGTTAAGTGGCCTTGGAACTGTGGTGAGCAAACTACCCCACCTCTGTCAGGGGTAGTTCCTTAGCCCAGCTGCTGTGAGATAACAGCCTATGTACTTTGCTTCTGTGGGGTTAATCAGTACCAGGCAGGGTGGCCAGGAGCCGTTATCATATGGAACAGAAGCTGTATGTGAGACAGAGACAGAGAGGGCAGGGAGCAGCCAGATGTGGATCATAGTGTGAATAGTTTAATAACAGTAGCTACCTATTTAAGTTAGTGTTTGAAGGATAGGCACTGTGTGTGAGTTGTCTGGGATCAGTCTGGCAGCTGCTGGAATTGTTAGTGTAGGTGTGCCCTTGTTGGGCGGGTGCATGTGGTTGAGTGGTATGGGATCAGTTCGGAGGTTGTTGAAGGGAGTGGGTAGTTGTACGTGGCTGAGTAGTTGGTTATTTTGGTGTCTGATCAGCAGGTTTTGGAGCTGGTGGCTGAGCCCAGCACAGAATGGAGCAGTGGGGGTGTGTGTGGTTGAGTGGTCTGGGATCAGCTGGGTGGGACATGGTTGGGTAGCTGTATGTGGCTGAGTAGTTGATTACTTTGGCATCAGACCTGCAGGTATTGGAGCTAATGGTTAAGAACAGCACAGAACAGAGCAGCGTGTGTGTGTGGGTGGGGGTATGTGTGCATCTGGGCGTGTGTGTGGGTATTGGGGCAGAGAGAAGAGGATGTGGCCTGTGTCTGTGTGTAAGGGTTCACCCACGCTTACCAAACAGATCGACCACCTTCGCCATGCTACCGACCTCTGGGATCGCAGCTTGGGAGGACCAATTAACCCTGCCCCCGCCTCCTGTTTTACCAACTCACCGCACAGGGGCGGGGGGGGGGCAACAGACTGTGTCACGTTCAGTGAACCCTGACACACCCTCACCAGCTGCTACTCCACTGTGCAACCGTGCGTGTGTGCGTGCGTGCGTGGGTGTATTCAGAGTGACATAGCAGTAAGGGGCAGGGCTCGTAACCAGAAAGTTGCTGGTTTGATTCCCTGCTGGGACACTTTAGTTGTACCCTTGGGCACATGTTTAACCCACAATTGCCTCAGTAAATATCCAGCTGTATAAATATACATAAATAGATAAATAGATAAAATTGTAACCTGTGTAAGTTGCTCTGGATAAGCGTGTCTACTAAATGACAGTAATGTAATGTACTACTCTCTGGATTGAATTTGTTCGATGGCTGCTTGTTTCTTAATGAGCTGAAAACCTGCACTTGTGAGAAGGCTTGCTGTTTATCGATGTGCAGATCAGTTTACAGGGTCGTACAGAAAAGTGCCCAGGATGCCAGCCAGCCCAGCCTCCCACCTCTCAGCCACAGTCCCGGGAAGGGGTCCCGTCCGGAGCGGGGCCGCCCCTGGCCCCCGTCCCGTTAACGCACAAACAGGGGCAGGCGGCAGACACAAGCTCAGCTGGTTCGTTAGCCGTGGGTGTCTGTTTGCTGACAATCGATGGCGATGACGGTGCATCGGGGGGCTCAGCGGAGCGCTAATGCGCCCGTGCAGCAGCACCAGTAACGCAGGGGCCCGGGGCTCCACTGGGGTGGGGGAGGGGGGGCGGCCGGATTAGCCGTGGCACAGCCCTGTTATTGGTCAGGGGACACAAACAATGGGAGGGTTGGAGCGAGCGCTAAAGAGGATTTGGTCTCGTCTCTCTCTCTCTCTCTCTCTCTCTCTCTCGTTCTCGCTACCCCCCCCCCTTCCCTCTCTGCTTCTCCCTCCCTTAGCGCTGGTGACGCATGAATGTTTTTTGACGTGTACAATGTGCGTGCGCCTTCTGGGTCAAGGAAGGATGCTCGCCACGCTCAGATGTGCGCTGCCTCCTCTCTCTCTCCCTATCTCTCTCTTTCTCCCCCTCTCTCTTTATCTCTCTCTCTCTCTCTCCCTATCTCTCTCTTTCTCCCCCTCTCTTTATCTCTCTCTCTCTCTCTCCCTCTCTCTCTCTCTGTCTCCCTCCCTCTCTCTTCCTCCATTGGCGGCTGTAGCTGTGGGACGGGCTGGGGATGTGTGAGTGGGGGGTCAGTGGCCTGGGACCCCCCCCCCCCCCCCCCCCCCATTTCCCCCTCGCAACACGTCCCCACTGTCAGCACCCGGGCCTGTCACGGCCCGTTCGGCTGTCCCCAGGATGCGGTTATATCCGCCTGACATCACTCTCCATCCAGATCGCCTTCTCCCTCCCTCCCTTCTCTCTGACCCTTCTGCAATTTCAGGAGACATCATGTGAAAAAAAAACACATTGGCAGAATCATCTGGCTGTAGTATAATGCAGCTGTCATGCCACTGGACACTGGGCCTCACAGGTTCAAATCCGAGTTGAGACACCACAGCCAAACTTGTCTAGCGCAGACCTTGTACTGTCAGTGGCTGGTAGAGTTGGTGTCTGTCCCAGTAGTGGTGTTCAGGCTGCTGTTTGAGGATTCCCCTCTTCTACGTCTTCAGTTTATCTGTTCTTTTCGTACCCAGACCTGATGTAAACCACTGACCTGAATGCACCCGGATGAAGCTTTTTTCCCGCTGTTGCCATGAGAGCGTGTTTGTTTCTCGAAAGCTGAGACCGCGAGTGCGGCAGAGTGTCTGAGGAGGCGTCGTGTGAAAACGTTGGCTGTCCCGTAGGTCTGGTTCAGCCGTGTCCATCATCGCCGCGGGTTTAATAACGGAGATAAAGAGGGTGTGTTTCTGTTGCTCCATCCCCCGGCAGGCAGACTACTCCGTGCGCCGACTCGTCTCGGGTGAAGCGATAATTACAGACCGGAGGAAAAACCTGTCAGTCTTGTTCATCCTCAGTGCTGATCTGCTGAACTGACACACAGACATCCTGGCTCTCATCCGGAACCTGTGCTGTTACACACTTTGCACATTCACACTAAAACTCCCGCAGTGGTTTCTGTCAGATATCCGCATGATGGGTTCTGCTAAGAAGTGAGTTCAGGGAGGTTTTCCTTACACGCTTCAGGTGGAAATACGTTGAGGCACTTCTGTTTTGCTGCTCTGATGGGTGATGCACATCAAGGTGAGGAGAGAGGAACATGGCTGCTCACCCTGTGCTTTAGAGTTTCAGACATTGGCTGCTGTATGTGTGTGTTAGGCCTTATTTTTCACTCACTGTCTCATATTCTCACACACCATTGCAGAGCAAAAACAGAACTCCTAACGGTTGCTAGCGGTCATCCTCGGTTCATAGAGCTGTCGGCATTATGAAGCCTCAGTGACTGCCCTGCCCCTCTGCGGTGGTGCTTGTGGAAATGAGAAGAGTGAAATAATATGCAGCACCAGGAGCAGATCTGAACCCATGCCCTTCTGGTTAAGAGTCACCAGGAGACTGACTCAGAGTGATGTTCTGTAATGTAAAAGGAGTGAAAGCCTGGGTAATGCTGAACGGTCTCAGAAGTCCTGTGATATTGCCTCACCTGCTTAAAAAAGGAAATAAATATTATGTGTTGTTGATATTTAGCATATATTCTCGGGGGTTCTCTCTACCGTCCTTTGTGGTGGTGGGTTAGCCTGTGGGTCACCCTTTTTTTTTTTCTACTGCAGTGCGTATGCGCCTTCAGTAGTGTTTCCAGTCACCTCAGGTGCCCCTGCGTGTGGCTTGATCTGGGCCCGTCTTTGTGTTGATGGGCTTGGGTCTGGGTGGAGGCAGGCTTGGAAAAGCAAGAGATTAGAAAGTAAACATGAAGGGTTCACTTCTTCCGCCCAGTAAAAAATAACCCCAACAGAACATCGAGGGAGAGACACAGGGTTTATCCTTATAAATGCCTCTGCTGTGGGGTTTGTCTGCTTGTTAGTTACACCGGGAAGATACATTACATGTACATCACATGTACCAAAGCACTGATGCTGTCGTTAGTAATCCTCATAATCGAGCTCATACTTCTGGATTATGATCGTACAAACTGTTAAACATTCGATAGCATTATCACTTATCACTTATCACATACCCCACGAGCATGTTAACACGCTTACAGTTGGCAGCTACTTTAGTTTGCCACCGACCTGATTAGCCAGCCAGGCAAGTTTTTATCAGCTTTCAACACAAATCTGGGTTCTTAATAACTTTGCATTTTTTGCCTCAGGCAACTTATTTGGAAGCATGTGGTTAAAAATGTAGACTCAAGGCAAAATAGACCTTTTTAATTTAATCCCTGGTGACAGTTATAAAAGAGCACAGAGCGTGCGGTAGAAGCGCAGTCATTTCAGCCGTACAGATACCATCAGTGCTGTGAGAGATGTGTATCAGGAAGAAAACGAGTCGAATGCAGTCAGTTATAGCTGAGCGCAGTCAAGGGAGCCCAGGAGTACAGTACCAGTCAGAAGTTTGGACACAACTTTTTTTCTTTATTTTTACTATTTTCCACATTTTAGAGTAAAAGTGAAGACATCAGAACTATGAAACAACACAAATGGAATAGTGCAGTGACCAAAAAACAAATCAAAGCTGTCTTATGTTTTAGATTCTTCACCCCAGCAGAAAATATTTTTTAAAAATTTAAAAATGTAAAAATTTTGGAAAGAAATTCATACAAAGGCATCACCTTCACTATTTATATTTGTCTAAGAAACAAATATCAAGCACTTAAGCATAATTCTTTAGATAAACATGTCTTTGGATGCATGTTCCCCGTTATCGTAATCAGGTGTGTGTAAACTTTTGAGCGGTATTGTATGTGTGTTGGCTGTATGAAGGGGGGAGTTTAGGCAGTGATGGTGGCAGTCCTGGCCCTGCAGGCCCGGCGGAGAACATGACAGCAGCAGGCTGAGGGTTCCCTTTGTGTGCGTGAGTTTAATGAGCTTCTGATAAGTACTGCAGGGAGCTTTCCCCGAAAGATCGCCCCCGTCACAGACATCCCGCTAACAAGAGGGGCCATTGTGCAGACGGGCTGTTGTCCCCTCTCTCAGCGCTCCTGTAGTCCTCGTGTGTGTGTGTGTGTGTGTGTGTGTATCTGTGTGTGAGAGTGAGGAGTGTGTGTGAGTGAGTGTGTGTGTGTGTGTGTGTGTGTGTGTAGGTGGGTGCTTATGTAAAGTTGCATGTTATTGCTATGTATATGTGTGTTTGTGGAGAGGGGGTTCTACCCATATTTTTTTGTATGGAATCTCAGCATATATCATAACTTGTATGTATAACTTGCAGATGTGCTAGTCTCTATGCTGCATACATTTGTCTTTGTCTGACTTGTTGCTCTAACATAGACTGGGTGTATAAATGTACACTCAGATTTTATACATTCCTCCATCACACTTTAAAGGAAAGAGGTCTGTAAGATCACATGAGGAACAAAGCGGGAACAAACTACCGCTCTCAGCTTGCTTCTGTTTGCTTACTGCTTTGGGCTGGCTACTGTGAGCCTGCTTCTTTGGGATGGCTGCTATGAGCCTGCTGCTTTGGGCTGCCCACTGTGAGCTTGCTGCTTTGGGCTGGCCGCTGTGAGCTTGCTGCTTTGGGCTGGCCGCTGTGAGCTTGCTGCTTTGGGCTGGCCGCTGTGAGCTTGCTGCTTTGGGCTGGCCGCTGTGAGCTTGCTGCTTTGGGATGGCTGCTATGAGCCTGCTGCTTTGGGCTGGCCGCTGTGAGCTTGCTGCTTTGGGCTGGCCGCTGTGAGCTTGCTGCTTTTGGCTGGCCGCTGTGAGCTTGCCTTCCGCTCTTCTAATTGCCGAATTGAGCTTCCGCTGCAGGGCTTGGTTCCCAGCCATTATGAATCAGCCCGTTTCCTGAGATGAACCTGTCATTACGGAGAGGAAGGGTTCGCGTTGTCAGGGAAGAAGCAGAGGCAGTGGGGAGGGCCTTAGCATCTGGACGGGGTGAAAATCACGGCTAATATCTGTCATCAGCTGCATCTGATACAGGGCCGGCGAACCCACAAACACACAGCCCCGTCTCTCTTGCTGAAAGATGATTGCTACAAATTGCCAGTTCTGGTAATTACATCATGGTTGCCTCGGATGAGGTTAGTGGTGGCATTCCAGGTCAGCGCTTGGAGCTCCAGCTTGCCGCATTATTTGCGCGCACGCATGTGTGTACACGGAAACTCAGCGGCTTGAGTGATGCGCCGTTGCGGAGCAGCGCACAGGCGTGTGTGACTCATGCGTGCGTGATTGGCGGGATTAAGGTTGGGCGTTGGGCAAAACATTATATTCTTTATGAAGAAGATGTCTCGAGCGCTAATCCAATTCTACGTGAACAGGAGAGAATTGAGATAAGGTCTGTTTGCATAACAGCATAACAAAGAGTGGTGGGCCAGCCGTCGACAGCCCTCACTGGATCAGCTAACCCACCCTGCCTAGTAACTCATAGTAGACTCGGTTGTCGCTATAGCCCTCTCTCCAAAAAGAGGGAGTTTGTGCCATAAACCCCGTTCACACTGGACCCAATTCCTGCATGTTTTCACTATTCAGTTGGGTTGCCTTTTCACCCACAGGAATTTTCTGTTTTCAGACCTTATCATTTAAGCAGTAAAATTCTGTTTTCAGTGTGGTGTGAACGGAGCAGGAAAAACACAAGCATAGGCATGTGTACCACTCTGCCACATGACTACCACATTTGGATAAATAATAAATAATGTACTTTTTTCTATTTGTTTGTTTTCATTCTACATTTTTAATTTTTTGGGGGGAAAATTCCATCGTCTTTCCAGAGCAGTGTACAAAAACGGACTGCTGCAGCCCCTGGGACATTATGCAATAAGAACATTTGCAGACACCTCACAGACTTACAGAGGACTTACAGACACCTTGAGGAGCAGAACTGTACCGCACTCGCTGACATGACCATAATCACGTCCTGCACACGACGCCATGTTTGATCACTTCCTGTCTCCCCACTCTGCCCTCCCAGTCGCTGCCATGACGACAGAAGCCAGCGCGGTTGGCGAGGCGGAGAGCCAGCAGAAGCCAGGAAAGCCGGAGGCGGAGCAACAGCAGCAGGAGCAGCAGCAGGAGCAGGAGCGGCCCCCGCCCGATCAGGCCCAGGACCCCGGCCCCTCGGAGCCCCCCAGAGCCCAGAGCCCCGGCGGCCCCGCCGAGGAGCAGCAGCTGAAGCCTCGAACCCGCACCTCGGCCGGCCGTGGCCTGTCCCGCCTCTTCTCCTCCTTCCTGAAGCGCCGCTCGCAGTGCTCGGACGGCGAGGGCGCCGAGGCCGAGAAGGACAGGGACAGGAAGGACAAGGAGGGGGGCGCGGCGCAGGGCGAGGAGGAGCTCGTCAAGGCCCCCATCGCCGACCCCGAACCCGAGCTCCGTGCTGAGGGCGACCCCGCCCTCGACCTGCACTCGCTGAGCAGCGCCGAGACGCAGGTGAGAGCCGGGGCAGGGCGGCAGGAGGGTGTGATGCGCTCACAGCGCTGTTTCTGCTTCTATGGTGACAACACATGTGTATGACACAGTATGACCTCACCGATGTGCCTATGTGCAGGAATGGCTGAAATAAATGCAGCCAAAATGTAGAACATGACTGTGTTGTTGGAAGGGATGATTATTTCAGACACATACCAAGGCCACTTATCCCCTTTCTGTATCAATACTTTCAAGCATCCTTTTTCAAGACCATGTCTCAATGGTCTGAAAGTTCCTGAAGCCCCAGCCTGAAAGCAGTGCGGTTTCTTTCACATCTTTGACTGCCCCCACTAATAAAAATCAGTTTCCCACATAGGTAACCTGCATTACGCTCGCATGGACAATGGAGTTGTCATCCACAATAGAACGAGCAGATAGAGGCCATACATTTTATTCCCTTAGTGTACTAGATCCCTTTTTAAATTTTCTTTGAGAAGGAATGTCTTGACACTTAATCATTTTCAGGCTAAATTTTACAGTGAAGAGCCTTTTTAGGTAGTTCACAAATCAGCTTTCACACGTAACCTGCGCTGTCCAGATTTTACTTTGCTAGCAGAAGAATCTTTGCTGAGCGAGGCTGGTAGTGAAAGCAGAGTTCCGTCCGCCGCCCGTTTTTGCGTAAATTCAAATCAGGAGTCGGCCACGCCGCCCGCTCCTCAGCTCGGCGCCGCCCTTTCTGCGTCACTCTTCCTGCTGAATTATTCATCCTTCGGCCCGTGCTCGTCTGTGCGCCGTCCCGCCGGCCCACGCCGGAGAGCTCCTGATGGAGTGACCCGCCCGAGAAGGCCGTTTGTGTTGCGTCTTTTTTTTTCCCCTCCTCTCCGCTTTCAGCGCTCACACAAGTAAATGTCCCAGGCCTCTGTAGCCCGCACTTAACGCGAACAATGAATGTTGATGTAACAGTACGGGGCGCCGTGTCGCTTTAAATCATCCAGATAAAAGCCCCTCTCTCTCTTTTTAATGGTAATTAATTCCCTTACTCTGCTCTCAACGGCGGAGCTCGAGCTACTTGGCGACACTGTAGCCTGCGTTGTTGTGTGCAGGTGTTATCATTTAATTACATGAGAAACGGTTAAGTAGTTTGGCTTTGCGCAGCTCTACCCATGTGGGAATACCTCAGATCCAAACAAACAGATGGATAGGAAGATGATATCAATTTGCAGTGGAAAAGAAATGATGAAACTTGTAAAACAGTTGCATTTGTATTGTTTTGTAACATTTTGACAATGGTTCACAAAATTATTATAAATATATTTTTCTAAATATTATTCCTGAATAGTTAATTATTTTGCGGTGTCTCGTTGTTTTGTTCAGTTTGACAAGCCAATTAATTCATTGCACAGTAAACACATTTGAGAAAAGGGAAAGTTGAGACTCAGGTCTTGCTGTAGTCAAAGGTGTGTAATGTATGCAGCTGTAGATGCAAATGTAACCTGAGTCTGCGGAGAGAGAGGCCAGACCAGGCCAGGTGTGTAACAGCTATCCCCCCTGCCCCCTCTGCCAGCCTGCCCACGAGGACCGAAAGGAGGACCCCGAAACCGAAAAGGAGGAGGAGGAGGAGGGAGCGAAGGTAGAGGAGGAGAAGAAGGAGGAGGAGGAGCAGGAGCAGCCAGAGGAAGGGAAGAAAGAGGGGGAGGAGGAGGAGAAGGAGGAGAAGGAGGCCAAGCCTGCAGAGGAACCCAAAGCCCCCAAAGCGTCGCGCCGGCCTCGGACCATGCACTGCCGGGTCACCCTGCTGGACGACACTCAGTTCGAGTGCGAGCTGGATGTGAGCTCCGCCCCTCTGCCTTCTCGGCAGCTTTTACGCCTGTGTGTGCGTGTGTGTGTGTGTGTGTGTGTGTGGGTAAACATGCTTGTAAAGAATAGTATATATGTGAAAGTAGTATATATGTGAAAGTAAAATGTTATATAAATGAAGTATGTAGTATATCGTATGCTTATAAAATTATGTGTTTCTGTATAATGCAGTGTAAATGGAGCACAGAATTTATCTGAAATTTATCTGGGGGGGGGGGGGGTGATGTATGTAAATTATAAATCTTCAGGCAATTTTTTTTTTTGTCTTTTGTCAAGATGTAGTACTTGGCTTCTATTCTGTGAAAAGTCTTAATTTCCCCCCTCGGGAGTTAGTCCTGCTGCTAAGTCAGGTTTCACTGTAATTATTATGATCAGTGAGAGGGCAAATAGACCGGTTTCCTGTCTTTTGAGATCTTTGAGTGAAACCTGGATGTCACCCAAATGTCCTTAGTGAACTTACTCTGAGGCTGTTTCCCTCTCCCTGCTTCAGGTTGTCAGGTAGTGTAGGCCGGAGGTCAGTGACAGAGCCCTGAGTCACACAAGGCCATTGTAGTGTTAAAGGCATGGATGTGTTCTGATTGCATTTTTTGATTAATTTATTGAGTGGAGAAAGAGCAGATGTGTCTCTTCCTGTTTCGCAGAAACATGCCAAAGGCCAGGAGCTGTTCACCAAGGTGTGTGACCACCTCAACCTGCTGGAGAGGGACTACTATGGCCTAGCCATATGGGAGACACCTACTACTAAGGTACATTGGTCACCGGGGGGGGCTTTCTCTGTGCATCTTGATTCAATGCTTCAAGCGGGAAATGGTAAACGGATTTTCCAAAGGGGACCAAAACTCCAGGCGTAGCAAAACCTCTTAAACACACTGATGTGACTGTGATGTATAGTAGTGTGTACGCTTAGCTTCCCTTACGTTCTAGGCTGCCTAGTCAGGTTGCACAAGTTAACTTGTGGAAGGGCTTCATTGTTATGCTCACACTCACAGGTTGTTAGCCTGGTCCAACACTTGCTCATTCAACATGAATGGATGCACCTCTGTTCTCCGGATAAGAGTGTCTGCTAAATGAATGTAATATAATTATGTTCTCTGCAAACCGCTGAAGATTGAAAGCTCAGTCGATTCTGGTTTCCGGCTCTGTCGCGCTAACTGGACTGAAGGTGTCTCTGTGGTTAGAGGGCTGTGCTGTTTGACTAGAGGGCTAGGCCGAGTGAGCGTTCTTGTTAACCAACAGGAAGTTAAAATAAGAAAATAAACATCAAAGTGGTTAGTATTGGTGCTGCCGGTGCCGCTTCATTTCCTGGTGGAGTGGAGAGCTGAACTCTGCTCTGTGTCAGCTTGGAAGAGAGATGCGGGCTTTTCGTTTGTTCTGTTTTGCTGTTGGCTGTAACGTGGTTAAAAATTGACTAACTGGCACAGCCATAATTATTTTTTTCCGGTGTCAGCACTGTTCTCATTCTCATTGATAAAATGGCTTTAGAAATTAAGAACGGTGCTGTTCCAAGGCCAGTCCTTGGCTTCTGATCTTATTTTACATACCACCAGTTTAAGGGTACCCTCAAAAACCAGAAAGTTCATGTACTGTAGACATATGTATACAGATAAATGTATACATATGCATATACATGTTATGTACATATACATATATACATACATGTATACATGTATGTAGTGTGTATGCATCAATACATGCATTTATAAACAGTATCTCCAGCCAGTTGAAAGATTTAAGACTGCATGTTAGATATGTTAATGTTGGACATGATGTGGATGTTGCTGACTCTGCGTGAGTTTGGGGAGGGTAGCTGTAGGCCCCCGTGTGGAGGACGGGACGAGTGTGGGACACCGCTGTTTTCACAGTGAGTCACGGGTCACAGGGCCCCGGATATCACACTTAATAACAGCTGAGTCCCTGCCATTGTCGGTTTCGGGGGGTGGGGGGGTGGGGGGGTTGGCTGCTCGGATCGGCAGATCCTGCCGCAGATAAGCAGTGAACTTTGACCCCTGTGCACTGCAGAGAGTGGGGGATGGGAAGGAGTCTGTCTGAAAGGCAGCTGTCCAGACGGGCTGAGCATTTGGGTGGCAGCCCCCCCCCCAAAAAAAAAAAACTAACAGCCCCTCCCTGCTTAGCTGGGAGGGGCGCCAAAGCCACTGTGCAGCTTTGAGACAGCTTATCAGTGTGAAAAAAAGCAAACACACTTTGTGAGGTAAAGTTGTGGGATATCCTTTTCTGCATTTGGTCTTATGGGAGTGTGGGGGTATTCTGTCCATGCTACCTACAGTTACATTACATTATTGTCTTTTAGCAGACGGTCCCATCCACAGCGACTTATGTAGGTTACATTTTTTGCATGTTACCCATTTATACAGCTGGATATTTACTGTGGCGATTGTGGGTTAGGTACCTTGCTCAAGGGTACAGCAGCAGTGCCCCAGCGGGGAATAGAACCAGCAAGCTTATGAGCCCTGCTCCTTACCACTATGCTACACTGCTGGCACCTATGCTACATTGTCGGTCTTACATTTACTGAACCTGAAATTTGTTCAGCTTTATTTGTGAGACTTGAGTTGGCTGAAGTTGCCATCCCAGCCGTACCCTGATATATCTCAAACCGAAGTGGCATTACTCTCATCATCTGCTTCCCTCAAAACTGCGGCCTGGGTGACCTAACGAAAGCCTTGAACACATCCTCACAGCTGCACTCTCAGCCACTGTATAGGATGAAGGGCTGCAGATTTGCTCAGTGGTAATGGCTCACTGGTATTGAGTGGCACTGGAAAACAGGAAGTGGAAGAGATACTCCACGTGGCATTGATTTGCCAGGCTTGGGAGCCATGGCTGTTCTCTCAGAGGAAGTGTTCTCTTTTTTTTTCCCTTTTATTTATTCCTGGCCTTCCCTCCCCTGTGTCCTGCAGATATGGCTGGACTTCACCAAGGAGATCCGCAGACAGGTGCAAGGTGAGTTTACCTCATCGTGAGGCCAGGTGTCTTTCAAAAGCGTTAACATGTATGTGTTCAAAGTTGCACAAGTTCGATTGCTTACATTTGCAGCAAACTAATATGTCTCTCCTGTTCCAGGTTCCAACTACGAATTCACCTTCAACGTGAAGTTTTACCCACCTGATCCAGCACAGCTGACAGAGGACATCACCAGGTAATCCTCTGTCTGTCGACCAGGTGTGCACTCAGTCACCTGACCTGTATGCGACCCCTGAGTTCGCTGAGGTGGCACAGAACATGCAGAAGACAACATATGGGTCAATACAATTTACACGGCGTATGAGCTTCATATTAAGAGGTTGTTGTTTCTGTTATTGCCTTTAGGCCATATCCAAACCCTTATCCAAGCAGAGTTACAATGAAGCATTTCTATATCTGAGTATACTTTCACACTCAGCAGTGGGGGGGAAAAAATCTCCTTCTAGTGGACTGTAAGATGGATGACTTCATTTATGAATGGATCATTAGCTGTGGGCGTTTGAGGAAAACCACTTATTTTGCTATATTAACTGTCACCAGCCAGCTTTGCTGTCCCATTGCTCTTTACAGTAGTACTATTACTCATCTGCTAATTTGCAAACTGCACCTCTGAGCTGCAGGCACTTGCACAAACCCTGTGACCTCTGACCTCTGTGACCCCCGGTGACCCCTGTGCCTGCAGGTACTACCTGTGTCTGCAGCTGCGGAAGGACATTCTGAGCGGGAGTCTGCCCTGCTCCTTCGTCACGCTGGCGCTGCTGGGCTCCTACGCCCTGCAGTCCGAGCTGGGCGAGTACGACCCGGAGATCCACGGCACCGACTACGCCAGCAACGTGCGGCTCGCCCCCGGCCAGACCAAGGAGCTGGAGGAGAAGGTGATGGAGCTGCACCGCACCTACAGGTGAGTGCCAGGGGGTTCGTACACACGTGCGTACACACAGACACACACATACGCACACAGATACACACGTACACACTCTCGCGCGCACACACACACACACACACACACACACACACACACACTCACACACATACATATGCAGCATATGTGTAATATACACTATTAGAGAGTGAGACTTCACATGGTAATATAGTGCACTCTAACTGTGTGTTCACAGGTCCATGAGTCCCGCCCAGGCAGACATGATGTTCCTGGAGAATGCCAAGAAGCTGTCCATGTATGGAGTGGACCTGCACCAGGCCAAGGTGAGGGGGACCTTGGTCGCCCTTAGATTCCGCCACCTTTGATGCTACTTTTGATCTCTTTTCACCTGTCAGCACTCTGAAAAACAACAAACCCAGTTTCATGTTCCTCTTTTAAAAACGATAAAAGGAAGACGGCGCAGGAGGATCAAAACACTTTCCCGCCTTGTTCTGCGGCGTTGGCTTGTACTCGATTAGCTACGTGTGTTTGTCATCTTTGTTACAGATTAGCTTTGAGACTTGCTCATGAAATTTTGGGAGGGTGGTTAGGGGATTGTTGTAAAAAATGTTTGATATTCTATTGGACCCTAGGGTAACAATTACACAAGCCTCTCAGCATGTTTCTGTAGCGTTATTGCAGTTCTCGTTGCTGTAATATTTTAGAATGTCATGTTTTTGCTGGGTAATACCAAAAATGTGGCCCCCTGTGTCAGCAGCCCAGCCCCCGGGGGCATGAGTGCGCATCTGTCCTCCAATGGGAATATACACAGCAAACTCATCACTGTTGCAGATTTAACCACAAAAACGGGGTCAATCTGTTTACATCAAACCGCGGATTTTAAGAAAAAATATGGAATTCATTAGCCTCATGCAGAGACAGAGGTTGCCTCCTAGTGGCAGACACTCGTAATTGCAGAATCAAGCAGCTCTGCTTCCTGATGAGTTCCCATGGTAATGGAGAAATGTTAGGAAAATGTTAGGGAAATTTGTGGAAATGTTGGGGAAATGGTGGGGAAATGTTGGGATTGGCCTGACGGTGTCTGTCCTGCAGGATCTGGAAGGGGTAGACATCATGCTGGGCGTGTGCTCCAGTGGACTCATGGTCTACAAGGACAAGTTGCGGATCAACCGCTTCCCCTGGCCCAAGGTGCTGAAGATCTCATACAAACGCAGCAGCTTCTTCATCAAGATCCGGGCCTCCGAGGTGCAGTCCTCTGCTATCCCACAAACCCACACCTCACCTTCATTTCTGCTATTACTAAAAAAAAATGCTTTCTGTCTCTCCTTGACTTGTAGTTTGAGTGTGTGTGCCTTAAATTAAATAAAGTAACTATATAAATTGCCTTTTGTTGTGCTTGTACATAATGGCCACCAGATTTAATCACACCTATTATAAAATGATAAAAATGTGTAACAGGAGAAATAAATAAATGGCTAATGATTATATGATTACGTAAATGATACATGATTATATGATTATGGTGATGAAAATGATAATATTAATGATGGTGGTAAGTACCTTATAATATTTGATTACACGTGTGTAGGTTTAATGTAATAATAAAAATTAAAAATAATAAGTATAAAAATGAATAGTAGCAGTAGTATTGTGTGTTCCATGTTACTGTACACTAACCAAAGAAAGTCTCGTCTTTTGTGTTTGCATTGTAGCAAGAACAGTACGAGAGCACCATCGGCTTCAAGCTTCCCAACTACCGAGCCTCTAAGAAGCTGTGGAAGGTGTGCGTGGAACACCACACCTTCTTCAGGTGAGTGGCCAGAAAGCCACCAATGTCCCCAGCAGTGTCACTCCTATAGGCCCACCTTTCCTACCTCTCCTCGGCAACAGCGGTTTCCCCCCTCCCCCCTCCCCCCTCCCAAAGGTTTCCACTCCCCCAACAGGATAATTGGTTGATTGGCCATTGCTTCTAAAGTGCCCCTGGAATAATTGCATTAGTTGGAAGTTGTGGTTTAAGAAAAGAGAGACCACTTGACTCAGAGCTAAGCCCGATACCGATTGGGAACCGTGAGAACCAGTAAGCGGTGGGAGAGGGCAGAGTTAAGCCTGTTACGTCAGATGGCAGGTTGAAGATGATGCAGACTGACAGGAAAATAGACACGGCAGGCCTTGTAGCTAGCGCACGATGTTTTCGAAATCCACTGACGTTCGCAGCTACAGGACTGCCTTAAAGTTGTGTTGAGAGACCAGTAGTCAAAGATGATGCTGAGAACAGAAAATAAAACTGGACCAGCTGACTATCTAACCTTTGTACCTTTGCTTGTACCTTGTCTGACCAACTATTGAGACTTGGTCATGCAGCACTTCTGTCATTGTGACTCTGTGCATGGCTTTCACTTGTGTTGTACTCTGCTTCACTTGTAAGTTGCTTTGGATAAAACTCGTCTGCCAAGTGAATAAATGAAATGTAATGTAATGTAATGTAATGTAATGTAATGCCTATGGAATGCCGTAGCAGTGCTGTTCCAGTTATTCAGGTCCTTTTTAGGCGCATGCTTTGCTTTGTAAGAACAGAGTGGAAGCCGATAGAAAAATGGACATTGTATCATTGACAGGTCGCATAAATCACTCTCACAATAGCAGGGTTTATGGCTGGAGCCACAGCTGAAACATACTGGCATCTTTACAGAAATTAGGCCAAAATACTGCTCTGTGTCACACAAGCCAGGATGGCCTGGCATGCAAAGCTCCACTTCATGCAACTACTGCTCACAGTAATGAAGAGTAATGTTGTTGTATTTGTTACATATATATCATTTAGAATTATTCATTTATCATAAAACATATAATAATTATATATTATAACAACACAATGATATGCAAATATAACAATGGGCAAATTACAGTTTTAAGCTTAGCATAGTGGATGGCAGTGTGGCATAGTTGTTAAGGAGCAAGACTCGTAACTGAAAGGTTGGGGGTTCTATTCGCCACGGGGGCACTGCTGCTGTAGCCTTGGGCAAGGTACTTAACCCACAGTTGCCTCAGTAAATATCCAGCTGTATAAATGGATAACATTGTCCAAACCTGTAATTGATGTAAGTCACTCTTGATGAGAGCGGCTGCTAAATGCCAATAATGTAAAGTAACGCGCTATAATAATAACGAATGTTTTGCTGCATGGAAGCTAAGCTTGCTGGGCTTGCCTCGCTCGTGCTGAAGAAAGGAAACCCCTTTGGAAGCTGCAGTGGTGTTTTGGAGGGACGAGTCTCTCTTTTGGTGTTCTGCAGGCTCACCTCTGTGGAAGCGACCACGCCCCGCAGGTTCCTGGCCCTGGGGTCGAAGTTTCGGTACAGCGGGCGCACCCAGGCCCAGACGCGCCAGGCCAGCTCCATGATCGACAGGCCTGCCCCGCAGTTCCAGCGCTCGGCCAGCAAGAGGGCATCCCGGAGCCTGGACGGAGGTGTGTGCGTGCGTGCGTGTGTCTGTCCGCGCGCGCGCGCACGCGTGTGTGTGTGTGTGTGTGTGTGTGCGTGCGTGTGTGTGAGCGAGGGTGTCCCGTCTCTTGGAGGGGGGGTTCCTCGCTGGGCCTCTCCTAACGTTTTCCACTCCTCCAGACAGAGGTAAGTCTCCACAGCCCCAGGAGGTCCTCATCCAACAGAGGACGGAAGCCAATGATTGGTTCTGTCTGCTGGATTCCGACCAAAATTAGGTCACCCCTGAATCAATAGGTATCCCGAAAATGCCTTCCACCAAACGACTTCCACTCCTCACAGTGGCCTTCCCCCCCCTAAATGCTGTTTTTGCACCTCATAGCCCCACTTCTGTATGACAGCTCTTTCAGCCGACTCTTTTATTCATGAACGCTACCGCTCACAAAACCAGCCAGCTGGCTCCTCTGTGTTTGTCTAGAAGAAGCCCGACCCGAACGCGACGTGTGTGGCCGCTGTGCTTTGCGGTCTAGCGGCCGTCAGAGCAGCACTCTCCTTCCCTCAGCTCCTTGGCTGTGCTCAGCGCTCTCTGCTGATCTTTCCACTGTCTTCGCTCCTGAAGCGTCAGCATCGTGTTTGTGGAGCTCGCCGTGGCGGAGCAGCGGAAGTCGCGCTTCGGTCGGAGGCGCTCCGCTCGCTCTCGGTTGTGCTGACTCACTCCGCGCTCCAGCTGACCTCCCGGCAGGACGCTGGCTGAAGAGTCACCTGACCTCACTGCCCCCCCCCCCCCCCCCCTCGCTTCGCAGGACTTCACTCTTGCTTTCACACCCAGCTCTGCCGGCTTCTGCTTTTGCTCGGAAGCTTTGTCACTGAGACTTCTGTGTGTGGGGTGTGCGTGTGCGTGTGTGTGTATGCGTGTATGTGTGTGTTTTGTGTGTGTGTGTGTGTGCCTGTGTGTGTGTGTGTGTGTGTGTGTGTGTGTGTGTGTGTGTGTGTGTGTGTGTGTGCATCGTCTTGTATGTGTCTTTCTGCGTGTGCCTCTGTCTTCTTCACTCGGCTGTCTCCCTTGCTCTGTGTGCTTCAGAGCACTGTGGCTACCAGGTCCCCTCCACAGATCCTCAGGTCAGAACCGTGGTGGAGAGCAAGACTGAGGAGTCATACAGGCTGTTGACGTCCTCTGGCACCTCCTCCATCTCCACTGTGACCACTGTGTGCAACCCCCACCCCCTGCCTCCAGGTACCCAGCAAGCCTTGGTGCTGCGGGCCTGGCCTCTTAAATGCCTGTCACTATTCACAGTTGCTTCTTTCTGCAATGGCATGGCGGGAGCCGGCGTCATTCTGGCATCTTCTATTTTTATTATTTTACATTTTCATCTGCTTTTGGAGCGAGAAATTCACCAGCAAACTCATTTAACCTGCAGTTGTGGGAAGGAACGACCCGGTTAATTATTAATATAAACGCTTTATCAATATTAAGAAAAAAATCCGTTTGGTTATGCTTGTGAAGACGTTTGTGCTCTGTGCTGTCGGTGTGTGGATTTTTATCAAGGCGTTTCTCTTTCTCTCTCTCTCTCAGTGTGTGTGTGTGTGTGTGTGTGTGTGTGTGTGTGTGTGTGTGCGCGCACGTTTCCACGCTGCTTTTGAACTGCTGGCAAACAAAAGGCGTCCATCTCGTTTGCCCTTTAAAGTGGACTGTGTGTGAAGGCGAGGAAATGAACTGCAGATTGAGTGCTACCTCACGTGGCCTCTCTGCTCCCGTCCCAGCCTCCCCCCCCCCGCCCCCCCCCCACAGGGAGGGCTGGCTGGGAGGGAGATGTCGAGGCTGGCCTAGACATGCCGGCTCTCTGGGTTCTGAGATTTGGAGGTCCCAGCTCCTCTGGCACAGTGCTGTGGAGACCAGAAGCTAAAGTTGGCCTCCTCAGGCACACGGACACAGAGGAGGTGACCACAGAGATGGCCAAGATGGTCGTTTCCCTTCTCATTTTCATCTGAGGAGTCTGAAGTCTAATATTGACAATTTGGTTGTTGGCTTGCCTGGTATGTACACACACACATGTATGTACATGTGTGTACACACACACACACACACACACACACACAAACACAAAAATGCAGGTCATGTGACTCGTGAAGCATGTAGGACATTTCCCATGGTGCCTCTCTGCGGATGGAGCTTAAACCCACTGGAGATAACCCCGTGCTGAAACGATGCCGTGCACTGAAACCCGTCTGTCTGTTTGACTGTCTTGTTTTGGCCTCTAACCCCCCCACGCTCACCCTACTTCTATCGTGCCATTTGCTCCTCCTCTCCACATCTGGGGCTCTCTCTGCAGGTAAGGGGACCCCCCCCTGTACTCACATTGCTTACCTCTTGCTCACAAATCCACTCTGGAGCGGGAGTCCAAACGGCATGCTGGCACTGTTGTAAATCCACACCGAAGAGGTGACATTGCGATCTCCCCACGGAGGACAGCACTAATGATAATAAACGGCTACAGCTCTAAAAAAACCGAAACCCAGCTCGCCGAGCTTGGCAGCTCGTCAGACATTCTGCGCCCGCTGGGGTTTTCAGGCCAAGGTCTAAGCACTTTGCAGTTGGCAGCTCGGCCGAGCCTCGGCAGGCCTGCGCAAGCGTGAGAACAGCGCCCTCTGTCTGCACTGCAGCGGCTCTGCACCTTCCTGTTTCAGTTTCTTCACCAGCCATTTTTCCTCTTGAAGGAGAGACTTTGGAACTGATGCAGTGGATGTTGGCGAAATCGAAGGAGCCAAAGGAAGAAAAGGAAGATGACTGGTTTGTGCTGCTGGAAAAACCTCTGTCAGGTACCCCACCTCTGCTTAAACTGTGCCCCTCCGCCCACCTTCAGAAAAAATCAACCAGCTCCCTTCACTTGCTGACAGTCAAACTAACCAGCTCCTGTGTGACTCCGGCAGTCACATGAAAAAATAAATCAGAGATGCTTTTATTTCTTGATAAGGTCCTCGGGTCAAGGACAAGCCGTGTGCTCCTGATTTTGTTTTTATAATCAGCAGACGATGGCAGCAGACTAGCGGTGTCGTGTGAAAACCTCCATTCTGAGCGTGCCTGTGGGTGTTAAGTTAACTGAGAATATTGTTTCTGCTTGTCAGTCATGCTCCCTGAGGAGGAAGATGATTGGTTTGTGTTATTGGACCGCCACCCTTCAGAGCCCTCCTTCCCCTCGCCAGGTACCCTGTCCCAAAACGACAACAAAAACCTCTCTCTCCCATGATCGGTACTCACACCAGCTTCATATTACTGGCAAACCGGCTTAACAGCAACTAAACCAAAGAGCTTTCGCAACAAAGTCATGATTTCTACCGGCATCATTCACAAGATGTAAGGCAGTTTATTTACTCATTTTAAAAAAATGAAGCTAAGTGGCTGAGTGTTGCACCACAGTGTCGCCCTCTGCTGGTCACATGGGTCTGCGCTTGTATTCTCAGGGATCTGCTGGCTTGTTTGTGTCAGTCACACCAATCATGTATGTTGGAGCCTGTACCAACGCTAGCTACACTTCCTCTGTGGTTGCAGTGAAGACTGTAGCTGAGAGGGAGAGTTGGGAGGAGATGGAGCCCACCACAGAGTGGGAGGAGAAGCTGACCACCATAGAGTGGGAGGAGAAGGCGCCCACCACAGAGTGGGAGGAGCAGCTGACCACCATAGAGCGGGAGGAGAAAGTGATCTCCACAGAGTGGGAGGAGAAGGTGATCACTGTAGAGTGGGAGGAGAAGGTGACCACCGTAGAGTGGGAGGAGAAGGTGACCACCACAGAGTGGGAGGAGAGGAGGCTGCAGCAGCCGCAGATTGAAGAGGAACCTGTGAATCTAGACCTCCCCCCTTCAGGTACCCTCTCCTCCCCACATACCCCCAAAAATGCTAAATGGCTGAGTGTTGAGCAGCTTTACCTGTGACTTAGTGGAATAGCCTGAGGGTTGTGTGTTTCTGTTTGTGCCAGTCACTCTGGTCAAGCCTGCTCCGGTCTCTCCAGGGGTAAGCGTAAGCCCTCTTGTGGTGGAGGAGACGATAGAACTGCGGCCACAGAAGACTGTGAGGATTGTGGAAGAGAGGACATTCGTGAAAGAGCTGGCGGCATCTGAGCCAAGGACGCAAAGAGCAAGGAGAGAGGAGCAAGACGACTGGTTTACGCTGTTTGACCACCCGTCATGGACCACCTTCGCGTACCCAGGTAGCCCACTTCCACCAGGTTTTTGCGAGTGTCCCCCCTCTCCACCCCTCCCAGTACTCACTGCTTACTCCGCAAGCTCATAGACAACGCGACCAACCAAACACCGCGTTTCCGACGCTTTCGTGCCTTTTATCCTTGGGATTTCGGGATTTTTGGCTTTAGGCTCGTGGATTTGCAAAATAAACATAACCGCTTTCTGCTGGTTCGGCCCATGTTTGGTTTGTTTTGCGACTATAGCAACATCGTCGCACCTCGCTTCTAACCAAAATCGCTTGTGAATAAAAAACAGCGCTGTAACCGCCTTAGGAGGAACGGTCTTGTGATTCCAGTACGTTCTGCGCAGAGCTTGCCTGCTTTTCGATCCCGACGGTGTGTTGCAGTAGTGGACTGTCAGCCTGAATGGGCTGCGATGGAGACCGCTCTTCTGCTTGTCCGCTCTCTGCTGTGTGTTGAAGCGGTGCTAACCACACCTCCGCAGCGAGCAGCTTCTTTGGGCCTGGCTGGTCTGGCCGGCTGTGGAAGCTCTAACGCGTTGACACTCTTTGCAGTGCGGTGGCAGGACGACTGGTTTCTGCTGCTGGACCGCACCCCCGCAGAGCCTGTGTCTGTACTCCCCTCCTTCCCTCCAGGTAAGCATCTGATGCACCACAGTGTCGCCCTCTGGTGGCCACAGAAGCCATGACCGCAGTTCCGGCGTAAACCCACAAATCAGCACTCTCGCGGGGTTGGTCATGATCTTATCTTCAGCCCTGTTGATGGTGGATTCTTTAGCTCTCGAATCTCTGTGGTCTATGAAGTGTTGAAATGTGTGTGTGTGCCCTCTGTGTGTTTTGTGAAAGATATGTGCTCATATTCTGAGGGTTGTGCTGGCTTGTTTGGAGCCTATACTGAAGTCAGCTACACTTCTTCTGTGGTTGCAGTGAAGACTGTAGCTGAGAGGGAGAGGTGGGAGGAGATGGAGCCCACCACAGAGTGGGAGGAGAAGGTAACCACCATAGAGTGGGAGGAGAAGGAGCCCACCACAGAGTGGGAGGAGAAGCTGACTACCATAGAGCGAGAGGAGAAGGTGACCACCATAGAACGGGAGGAGAAGGTGACCAACATAGAGTGGGAGGAGAGGAGGCTGCAGCAGCCACAGATTGAAGAGGAGCCTGTGAATCTAGACCAACCCCCTTCAGGTACCCTCTCCTCCCCACAGACCCCCAAAAACGCCAACCCCAACAAAGCTCCCATCATCCTGTCACTTGCTGCAGTTAGTCCAGAAGGCTTCAGTGTGTGAAGTAAAGTACGCTGGCCTGTGTGTGGTGGTCTGCGTAGCGCTGGCTGAAGATCACCTCGGTTGTCCGAATATCTGAGCCTTCACCCAGTAGGGTTCTGAAGGTGTCCCTTTGTGCCTCTCCAGCCGGCCCGTACGAGATCGTCCAGCCTGCTCCGGCCTCTCTGACTCCTGCTCTGGCGGTCACAGAGCGTGTGATGCGGCAGGCATGGCTGGGGGAAGATGATTGGTTCACACTGTTCGACCCTCCGTCATTGACCTCTTTCGCGTTCCCAGGTAGCTCAACTCCACCTGTTTTTTGCAAGCGTGTCCCCTTCCCCACCCTTCCTGCTACTCACCGCTTATTCTGCAAGCTCACAGTCAGCGCGACCAACCAAAACTCCACCAAACGCTTTTATCCCTTTTATTCTCTGGATTTTGGCTCTGAGGTTCATGGTTGTGCAGGATTTTTAGAAACATAACCACTTTCTGCTTATCCACCCCAGTTGATTTGTGTTGCAGCTGTGCCAACATCGTCTCTCCTCACAATGTTTCCCCCTTCCGATCACACAGCAGCTGCTTTAAGGTTCTGTGTCTAACAAAAATCGCTTATGGACAAAAAACAGCACCATAACAGCCTCAGGAAGAGCACTCTCATGTTTCTGGCATGTTCCGCACAGAGCACGCCTGACATCCGACCCTCACAGCGCACTACAGCAGTGGAACGTGACTGTAAATGGGCTACATTTGAGAAAGCTTGTCCGCTCATCCGCTCTCTGCTGTGTGTTGAAGCGGTGCTAACCACACCTCTGCAGCGAGCAGCTTCTTTGGGCCTGGCTGTTCCGGCCGGCTGTGGAAGCTCTAACGCGTTGACACTCTTTTCAGTGCGGTGGCAAGACGACTGGTTTCTGCTGCTGGACCGCACCCCCGCAGAGCCTGTGCCTGTACTGCCCTCCGTCCCTCCAGGTAAGCATCTGATGCACCACAGTGTCGCCCTCTGGTGGCCACAGAAGCCATGACCGCAGTTCAGGCGTAAACCCACAAATCAGCACTCTCGCGGGCTTGGTCATGATCTTATCTTCAGCCCTGTTGTTGGTAGATTCTTTAGCTCTTGAATTCTTCTTCCTCTGTGGTCTATGAAGTGTTGAAATGTGTGTGTGCCCTCTGTGTGTTTTGTGAAAGATATGTGCTCATATTCTGAGGGTTGTGCTGGCTTGTTTGGAGCCAATACTGAAGTCAGCTACACTTCGTCTGTGGTTGCAGTGAAGACTGTAGCTGAGAGGGAGAGATGGGAGGAGATGGAGCCCACCACAGAGTGGGAGGAGAAGGTGACCACTATAGAGTGGGAGGAGAAGGAGCCCACCACAGAGTGGGAGGAGAAGCTGACTACCATAGAGCGAGAGGAGAAGGTGACCATCATAGAACGGGAGGAGAAGGTGACCAACATAGAGTGGGATGAGAGGAGGCTGCAGCAGCCACAGATTGAAGAGGAGCCTGTGAATCTAGACCAACCCCCTTCAGGTACCCTCTCCTCCCCACAGACCCCCAAAAACGCCAACCCCAACAAAGCTCCCATCATCCTGTCACATGCTGCAGTTAGTCCAGAAGGCTTCAGTGTGTGAAGTAAAGCACGCTGGCCTGTGTGTGGTGGTCTGCGTAGCGCTGGCTGAACATCACCTCGGTTGTCCGAATATCTGAGCCTTCACCCAGTAGGGTTCTGAAGGTGTCCCTTCGTGCCTCCCCAGCCGGCCCGTACGAGATCGTCCAGCCTGCTCTGGCCTCTCCGGCGCCTGCCCCGGCGGTCACAGAGCATGTGACGCGGCAGGCACGGCCGGAGGAAGATGATTGGTTCACACTGTTTGACCATCCATCATGGATCCCCTTCTCTTTCCCAGGTAGCCCACCTCCACCTGGTTTTTTCGAGTGCTCCTTCCCTCCACCCCTCCCACTACTCACTGCTTACTGCGCAAGCTCACAGACGGTGTGACCAACCAAACAACGCATTTTAAACACTTTCGCTCCCTTTTTTTTATCCTCGAGATTTCATCTGTTAAACTCGGGGATGTGCAGGTTTTTAACAACGTAACCACCTTCTGCTTGTTCGGCCTACATCTGGTTTGTATTGCGACTGTAACGACTTTGTCATGCTTCCTCCTTCCCATTGTACAGCAGTCACACAAAGGTTCTGCATCTAACAAAAATCGCTTCTGAATAGAAAACGGCACAGTAACAGCCTCAGAAGGAACGCATTCATGTTTCCGACACGTTCCACGTGGAGCTTGCCTGCTTTTCAACCCTGACGGCACATTGCTGCAGAGGACCATAAACCCGACTGGGCTACGATGGAGAAAACTCTTCCGCTCATCCGCTCTCTGCTGTGTGTTGAAGCGGTGCTAACCACACCTCCTCAGAGAGCAGCTGCTTTGGGCCTGGCTGGTCTGGCCTGGCCGGCTGTGGAAGCTCTAACGCATTCACACTCTTTGCAGTGCGGTGGCAGGACGACTGGTTTCTGCTGCTGGACCGCACCCTCGCAGAGCCTGTGCCTGTACTGCCCTCCGTCCCTCCAGGTAAGCATCTTATGCACCACAGTGTCACCCTCTGGTGGCCACAGAAGCCATGACCGCAGTTCCGGCGTAAACCCACAAATCCGCACTGGGTAATGATCTTATCATTCAGCTCTTTTGACAGTGGACTCTTGAACTCTTGAATTTTTCTTCTGTGGTCTATGAAGTGTTGAAATGTGTGTGTGCCCGGTGTGTGTTCATCTGTTCTGTGTGTGTTTTGTGAAAGATGTGTGCTCATATTATGAGGGTTCTGCTGGCCTGTACCAACGCTAGCTACACTTCCTCTATGGTTGCAGTGAAGACTGTAGCTGAGAGGGAGAGGTGGGAGGAGATGGAGCCCACCACAGAGTGGGAGGAGAAGGTGACCACCATAGAGTGGGAGGAGAAGGCGCCCACCACAGAGTGGGAGGAGAAAGTGACCAACATAGAGCGGGAGGAGAGGGTGATCACTGTAGAGTGGGATGAGAGGAGGCTGCAGCAGCCGCAGATTGAAGAGGAACCTGTGAATATAGACCTCCCCCCTACAGGTACCCCCCCACATACCCCCAAAAAACGCCAACCCGAAAGAAGCTCCATCATTCTGTCACATGCTGCGACTAGACTAGAGAGCTTAGGCTGTATCGAATAAAGCATGCTGGCCTGTGTGTGTTGGGCGTCCAAACGTGGTTGGGCTTTCCCCCGGTGGGTTTCTGAAGGTGTCCCTGTGTGCCCCCCCCAGCCGTCCCGTACGAGATCGTCCAGCCCGCTCCGGCCTCTCCGGCGCCCGCCCCGGCGGTCACAGAGCGCATGACCCGGCAGGCGCGGCCGGAGGAAGATGATTGGTTCACACTGTTTGACCATCCGTCATGGATCCCCTTCGCTTTCCCAGGTAGCCCACCTCCACCTGGTTTTCCTGAGCCCTCCTTCCACCCGTCCCGCTACTCACCGCTTACCCCGCAAGCTCACAGACGGCGCAACCAACCAAACGCCACATTTCCGACGCTTTCGTGCTTTTCATTCCCTGGATTTTGGCTTTTAGGCTCGTGGATGCACAGCTTTTTTAAAAAAGTAACCACTTTCTGCTTGTTCGGCCCTCACCTGGTTTGTGTTGCGACTGTATCAACATCGTCATTCCTCGCAATGCTTCGCCCTTCCAATTAAGGTTCTGCATCTAACAAAAATCGCTTGTGGACAAAAAACAGCACCGTAACAGCCTCAGAAAGAGTGTTCTCATGCTTCTGGCACATTCCGCGCAGAGTGCACCTCCTTTTCAACCCTGACGGCGTGTTGCAGCAGCGGACTGTCAGCCTGAATGGGCTACGATGGAGAAAGCCCGTCCGCTCTCTGCTGTGTGTTGAAGCGGTGATAACTACACCTCCGCAGCGAGCAGCTTCTTTGGGCCTGGCTGTTCCGGCCGGCTGTTGAAGCTCTAACGCATTCACACTCTTTGCAGTGCGGTGGCAGGACGACTGGTTTCTGCTGCTGGACCGCACCCCTGCAGAACCCGCGCCTGTACTGCCCTCCGTCCCTCCAGGTAAGCATCTTATGCACCACAGTGTCGCCCTCTGCTGGTCACGGAAGCCATGACCGCAGTTCTGGCATAAACCCACAAATCCGCACTGGGTCATGATCTTATCATTCAGCTCTTTTGACAGTGGACTCTGGAACTCTTGAATTTTTCTTCTGTGGTCTATGAAGTGTTGAAATGTGTGTGTGCCCGGTGTGTGTTCATCTGTTCTGTGTGTGTTTTGTGAAAGATGTGTGCTCATATTCTGAGGGTTCTGCTGGCCTGTATCAACGTTATCTCTGTGGTTGCAGTGGAGACTGTAGCTGAGAGGGAGAGGTGGGAGGAGAAGCTGACCACCATAGAGTGGGAGGAGAAGGAGCCCACCACAGAGTGGGAGGAGCAGCTGACCACCATAGAGCGGGAGGAGAAGGTGATCACCGTAGAGTGGGAGGAGAGGAGGCTGCAGCAGCCACAGATGGAAGAGGAGCCTGTGATTCTAGACCTCCCCCCTACAGGTACCCCCAAAAACGCCAACCCCAAAGAAGGTCCCGTCATCTCGATGTATGGCGTGCCTAATCCAGGAAGCTTCAGCGTGTGGAATAACGCACGCGCGCCTGTGTGTGGCGTTTTGCGTAGCAGTGACTGAACGTCACGTTGGGTGTCCAAACGTGGTTGGGCTTTCCCCCGGTGGGTTTCTGAAGGTGTCCCTGTGTGCCTCCCTAGCCGTCCCGTACAAGATTGTCCAGCCCGTTCCGGCCTCTCTGGCGCCTGCCCCGGCGGTCACAGAGCGTGTGACGTGGCAGGCGCGGCTGGAGGAAGATGATTGGTTCACGCTGTTTGACCGTCCATCATGGACCCCCTTCGCTTTCCCAGGTAGCCCACCTCCACCTGGTTTTTGTGAGCGCCCCCCCCCCCCCTTCCCTACCCTTCCTGCTACTCACCGCTTACTCTGCAAGCTCACAGATGGCGTAACAAACAAAACAGTGCATTCTGAACGCTTTCACGCCTGTGGATTTCCGCTGTTGGACTCACGGATACGCAGGTTTTTAAAACATAACCACTTTCTGCTTGTTCGGCCCACAGTTGGTTTGTGTTGCGACAGTTCCATCATCGTCACTCCTCACACTGCTTCCCCCTTCCGATAAAGGTTCTGCGTCTAACAAAAATCGCTTGTGGACAAAAAAAAAAAAAACAGCATCGTAACAGCCTCGGAAGGAACGCTCTTGTGATTCCGGCACATTCCGCTCAGAGAGTGCCTGCTTTTCCGCCCTGACGGTAAGCTACAGCAAAGGACCTCGAGTCTGAATGCGCTACGATGGAGAAAGCTCGTCCACTCGTCCGTTTGTCTGCTCTCTGCTGTGTGATGAAGCGGTGATGACCGCACCACTGCAGCGAGATAACCGCACCTCTGCAGCGAGCAGCTTCTTTGGGCCTGGCTGTTCCGGCCGGCTGTGGAAGCTCTAACGCATTCACACTCTTTGCAGTACGGTGGCAGGACGACTGGTTTCTGCTGCTGGACCGCACCCCCGCAGAGCCTGTGTCTGTACTGCCCTCCTTCCCTCCAGGTAAGCATCTTATGCACCACAGTGTCACCCTCTGCTGGTCACGGAAGCCATGACCGCAATTCTGGCATAAACCCACAGATCTGGACTGTTACAGCCTGGGTAATGATGCTATCATTCAGCTCTTAGGATAGTGGATTTTTGAACTCTTGAGTTCTGCTTCCTCTGTGGTCTATGAAGTGTTGAAATGTGTCTGTGCCCAGTGAGAGTACAGCTGTTCTGTGTGTTTTGTGAAAGATCTTTGTATCGCGGTTGTTGGTCTTTTGTACTTGTGTGTGTTTGTGTGTGTGTAAGTGAGAGTGCGTGTGTGTGAGATATTGTCTTGTTGCCATGGGGATGTGTGTGTGCCATAGAACTGGGATAGAGTCTTCCAGTATGGCAGGATTGAGCACTCGTTCTGACCCCGCCCCTCCCCACGTGTCTCTCTGATCGCAGCGGTTGTGGTGACCCCCGACAGGGCTGCCCGCCCGGTCAGCGCCCCGGTCATCTCCCCCGTGGCCCTGGCGGAAGCCGGCATTCCCATCGCCACCCCCGTGCCCCGCGCCTCCACCCCCACCACCCGCCCGGCTCGCATCGAGGAGAAGAAGGTGGAGGTGAAGGCGGAGATCCGGTCGGTGGAGCCCCCCAAACCGGAGCCTGTGCCGGAGGTCAAGGTACTGCGCACCAGCCTGTAGGGGGCAGCACTGGGGCAGCTCACTGGAGCACTGCAGGGATTCTGTGAGACATGAGAACAGCACAGAGCCTTACTGTGGAGTATAACACTGCAGTGTTGTTACAGGGAGTTACTGAAAGCCAGAGATGTGGAGAACATGCGTCCCTGTAGAATATAGCACTGTGATCTTGAAAGCAGCCCAAACCAGGACTGTTCCCCATAATGCTGTCATGTGATACAATGCCATGAAATATCAGAAGCTCAGTGACTGTGGAAATTTTTATAGTTATTGTATGTCTGAACAAAGAACCAATTATGTGCATGCAGGGATTGCATGCTATTACCTCACGATTGCAATAGACTCGAGTATCTCAGAGCTGGTCCCGGAGGGATCCACACTAATAGGAGGGCCATCTCTCCTCAGATAATTAATGACCCACGGACTGGAAGGAGTAGATAAGTGCTTTAATTGAGCTGATTTATCTGCTAAACCGAGTGTATACATGACCAGACAGGGAGGACGTCTCCTGGACTGCGGCCCTCTGGGAGGGAGATACGCAATCAGTCATTGGTCTCCCTTTGTCCTGTCGCTGGCAGGGGTGGGCAGTGCTGTGCTCCCTCTCTGTCTGGAGGGGCGGAGACTGCGCTTTTTTTTTGGCGGGAAGGACCAATCAGGTTATTTGTAGTGCTCCGTCAGGGGTGTGACTCTTCTCTGCTCACTCAGGCAGAGTGATTTGCTATAAAATGCTCTGGATAGTTTTAGCACTCTGCTTTATTGATATGTCATGGATATTAATACACTTACAGCATGAGTATGTTTGGATATGCATATGGTTAGAACATTGTTGAGTATTTTAATAACTGTCAGTTGTAGTAAATGTTGGGATTGTGTCTCAGCATGGCATGTCAGGAAAAGGTAAATATCAGGATATGGCACACATCATAAGGCACATAACGATAATCTCTTATGCAACAATATATCCCCACACGCATGCAGTTGCTTAGATGTATGTTAGATCACTGTCTAGATGTAAAGTCTTCACTGTACCAAACAGTTAAAAGTTGTGACAGTCATTGACTGACAGATTGACTTGGTTATTTCATCCTCACCCATAATTTAACACAGATTACAGTAACTCTGTTATAATGAAATGTAAGCGTAAGCGTTAGTACTCTTTGAAGAGAACAAGATTGATTGAGTGGAGTTACTCAAGTGACAGTAATACTTGAGCAGTTACGGTAATAAACCCTGGGTTTTATTAAATGTCTTTGTCCTCTCTCCGGGTGGCAGTGTAGCAAACTGTTAAGCAGCAGGGCCTGTAACCAGAGGGTTGCTGGTTCGATTCCCTACTGGGGCTGCTAGAGTACCATAGGGCTTAGGGGGTTAAGATAACTTAACTTAACCCACAATTGTCTCAGTAGATATCCAGCTTTATAAATGGGTGACCTGAAAATAGCAACCTGTGTAAGTCACTCTGGATAAGAGCGTCTGCTACATGATGATGTAATGGTTGGTTGGGCCTTCTGGTGCGTGTGGGTGTGGCCTGGCACATTTAGCTCCGCCCAGGCCCAGGTAGCGACAATCACGACAAGGCTTCAGTAAAGCATGTGGCTCAGCTGTTCCCCTAAACCCTGATTGGAGCTCTCGTTGGCGGTAAGTACAGCGTCTCCGCCCCCCGGCTGAACTGTGTCTGTGCCGCTGTAGGCGGCAGCGAGGAGGGAGCGGAGGGACGCCCCCACGGTCACGGCCACCAATGGGGAGAGGAAGGCGCAGGTTTGTGTCCCGTGATTGGCTAGAGGAGGGGGGAGGGAGGTAGGGGGGGGGTCAGCGAGAGGCGAGGGGCGCTAACCTGTGCTTCCCTTTCTCTTCCCTCCCCCTGGGGACTGGAAGTTGCCCCGGGTGGACGCGGAGCCAGTGCGAATGAGGAAGGTTAGCTCTCCGGCCGCCCCCTTTCGGCCCGTGCTTTAGGAGTCACCGCATTCACCCCCACCACCCCCACCATGCCGCACCCCCTTTCATTTACTCTCCTTAATTCCCCTTTTAGTGTGTCCCCACCCGCCCCTCCCTGGAAGAGACAGTACACTGTTCACTGTTGCTGTCACTCGTCCTGTTCATTTACCTCCCCCCTCCCTCGGCTGTTTCTTCACACACTTTCATATGAGTGGCTGCCACGTCTGTCTGTCACGCTGTTCTGACGAGGGTCAGGTGGCACGTGATGTCACAGGAAGTTGTTGCATTGGCTGCCGCAGACAGGGTGAGATTGGTTAGTCTGGGAACCTGTCCAGAGATGCAAGATGATGATTATTCTTTTTTTTTTTTTCCTTTGGTAGTAGAGTGGAAGCAGGGACTTATTTGATAATGTTCTCCTGTGCGTGTGCGCACACTCACAAACACACACACACACACACACACACACACACACACACGCACAAACACACAGTGGATTTACCTGCTGTTGTTGAAACAACATATAACAGATAATGAACAACAGATGTCTAAATTACCCAGGCTTCCTACCTGGAGAATTCTACGGGATCTTCAGAACCTTACCTAATGTTCTGTCCTCTGAGCCAGTCAAGCGAGGCGGGGCTGTCTGTTTTGAGCCTGTGATTGGTGGTCCCTGCGGTGTGACTCCCTCTCCTGCAGTGAAGCCTGTCCCTCACACCTACACACAGCTGGCTTCCAGATTACGCAATCTCATGGGGCCTTTGCACACCTCACTCACTGTTTACAGGGGCCTGGTGCTGACAGAATTCAGCCATTAATATCAATCAATTATATAAACACAGTTGCATTTTAACTTGACTTATAGATGAGGTTGATAATTTTTGAGAACACTGTGAAAGTTATCAAGTTCATGTTTTAAAGCTTACAGTGATGGTAATGTTTTTGCCTTACTTTAACTTTGAGAGAACTGTTTTTGAACATGTGTCCACCATATTTTGGATATTGTTACTGTTATTACTGTAATTAATGTTTTCTGCAAATTGCATACCCCAGATGTACTGCATTGTGGGTGGCGATTGTGGCTGAAATCAAGTGAAGTTCTTAATGAAAACTTAACTCAACCTCGTAACTAACTTGGCTCACCTTCTGGCTGTTGGAGGACATCAGAATGCTTTTATTTTAAGTTTGCCTGGCCTGTCACTGCATGTTTGCATCCAGATGTCAGAAACTCATGTGTGATGCCACAGCACAAGCGCAGCGCCGAAGAACTACTCCTAACGTGCAGGTGTTCCACGGGGTTCTGATGACGTGCATAAAACAGAATACTGTCTCTTTTTATCCCGCACCATTCCTTCACCCTCACCCCACCCAACCCCTCACTGCCTGCGGTTACCTGCCTGGTCACCCCACCCCCATCACCCCTGACCCCTGACCTCTGACCCCCGAGGCCTCTGCATTCTCTCCCGGGCTCAAGGTCACCCTGCACTTGGACCATGCTTGGCTGCACCTCCTGTAGTAGGCATGGTTTCATTCGTCGCCTGTCACGTCTGTCACCGACCGCAAGCCAAACAGTTACAAAGAACAAAGCTGCCACAAGAGTAGCACCTAGAAAACAAACTGATTTGTTTTTTCTTTTCTTTTTTTTTTTTTTTGTTCTTTTCTATTCTTCACAGAAAAGAGCTAAGAAAATTGAGGGTGAAACTATTTATATCAGACATAGCAATTTAATGTTGGAGGTTTGTATGGACTTTGGAGCTGTCTGTCACTAGCAGTGTGTCTCTTCTTGCTCTTTGACTGTTTGCTGCTGCATGACTTGCATGAGATGATTCTGGAACTTTCCTTTGCCCAGCGTTGGTTATTTGTTTGCCCATGCATCAACGTAGCTGGACAGAACATAACCCCCCCCCAGGCCTTGACCGCTTCTCTTCCTTTTTGCCATTTACGCATCAGTCCTAATCCCAGTACCCGCTTCTGTTTGAGTGGACTTCTCCATCTCTCAGCTGCTTATTGCAAAATATATGATTGGGAGTATGTTCCTCATCTCCGGGTCTCCTACAGAGCCTGGGCTTCACAGCCAGAGAAAGGACATTCTGTCCTCATCTGTTAGTTTTTATCCATTTGGTTTATTTTGTTTTATTTCTTTTTATTTTTGCTTTTAAAAATCCGTTTCAGCAGAGCTCTGTGGCCTTTTGATGCAACAGAATGTTCAGGTCTAACGAACCATTGGTTCCCCTTTTTAACCAGCATGAAACTGAACCAGTCCTTAACAAACTCAAAACTGTTTCAGAAAGTCCAGCACGCACATTTGAATAGGATGGTGCTTTGTTTTGGTTATGTACCCCCTCTCCCCTCCCAGCAACCTTCCTTTTCTGCCAGTATATATGATTTTTGCCCACCCCTCCCTACCCCGCCCCCCCCTTCCCTGAATGCGTAACTCTGCTACCCCGGTCCTCAAAGTTAGGACATGTGACGCCTGACAGTATTTACCTAAAGGCGTGGCCACATGGTCCACACTGTCCATAATGCTCTCTGACAGACTTTACTGAGGGGGCAAAATGGTCTTTTCCTAATGCAGAACAGGGATTATGTTCCAAACCAAAACCTACTCCCATCAACCACCCTGATGACTCATCGTTTCTCAGTCCCTGTCAGCGGTTGGCATTGTGCTGTGGGACTGATCACAGATCAGTATTGCTGAGAGGAGAGAGGCGCTAGCCTCATAATTCCCTCCTAAGGTAGCAACAGTCCCCTCTGTGCTGCAAGGACACAGAGCCCTCCCGGTCACACACACAGCCTACAGTGACATCACCGAGTTCTAGAACAAAGCTGCGTCATCTTACCCTCTGTTTACCATAAATCATCTTTCAGATTGCAGTTAGGCGAGGCAGTGTGTGTTAGTGTAAAATAGGCTATGCTAGAATTCGTTGTGGTGTGAAGATAAGTGTATTGTACAGCAGTAGTTCAAGAAACAGGAAATGGGTCAAGTTTGCTGTAATTACGGAACACAGGTGCTATGTCTTTTGAAGCAGTTGTAGGTTTATCCCAAAGCCCTTGGTATCCCTGACCGCTGAACTTCCCAGTCATATATTTCTGCAGAAAGGGTTTACACCAAACAGGCTAATGCCGCTGCTTTTGACGCTGCCACCATCCTAGCATTGCCATCATCCGACTGCATTCTGCCATCTTCCATGGAAATCAGCCTCAGAGACTGCATCTGCCATGTCCGTCTCCTGTCCTGTCGGCTAATGCGCTCTCGCTCTCTCGCTCTCTCTCGCTCTCTCGCTCTCTCTCGCTCTCTGTCCCTCTCTCGCTCTCTGTCCCTCTCTCGCTCTCTCTCTCTCTCTCGCTCTCTGTCCCTCTCTCTCTCTCTCTCTCTCTCTCTCTCTCTCTCTCTCTCTCTCTCTCTCTCTCGCTCTCGCTCTCTGGCCCTGACTGTGCTCTCGTTTGGTTTAGCTGCTCGATTCTCTGAACGGTTTTCCCTCTGCGCTGCTGCAGGCCTGGTATGAGGGGGTGCATTCACAAGAGGAGCACTGCGTTCCCGGCGCACTGTAGAAGAGCAGCCCTGAGCCACAGTTCTGGCTCTCTCCAAACTCTCAGTCTCAGTGATCTGAGGATAAATTCTGCAGCACCCCTCCTTAATGGATACACCCCCAGGACTCCTCCCGTACAGTGCTCTGAGGGGCCTCCTGCCTCCAGGTTTGGGGGCGTGCGGGCGAGCCCCCTCGGGGGTGTACGGGAGAACTCTTCAGCTGTGCCCGCAGTACCTGCTGCTCCTCGGAACGCCAGTGAAACGCTCTAGCCCTTTGTTGCAGAGACAGTGCCGAAGCAGAGTGCTGTACCCAGCATGCACTGCAGCAGTGGAGGAAAGGAAGGGTGGGCAGCAACGTGTCACCGCTGTGATATAGTGCTGCCGCTCATTAGAGCCAGAATCCAAGGGCAGGCTGGCTCGCTGCGAGTTTTTCCGGCCATTGATATTGAAGGACAGCGTAACCGGAGCTGGAAGGGGGCTCATTCTGTAATTTGGAATGCCAGGGCCCCAGGTGCATCATGGGAGAGCATTACTGGCGTTGGGTGAGCAGCGCAGAGGAGGACTTGCTTTAGTGGCAGTTGGTTGGTGCAGTGATGGAGCTTCCCTTTGTTTTACAGAGCCGATCTGTCGCTTTCGCTTTGAGTGTAAAGGGAAGCCGTACGCTGCTTGCACTGTATTGCTTAAGTTTTAAAAAAGGATGTAAGAGATACTGACACACTTTCTTTATATCCCCAAATCCCTGCCCTCTCCCTGTCCTGGTCTCCAACACCCCACCAACCACTCTCCCTGGACCCTCCCCCTCTCCTCTTCACTTCTCCCCTCCTCTGTCCTTTTATTCCGTCTCTCCTCATTCTCTCTGTACCTTGGTTTCTTCTTCATACCCCATCCTACTGCATCTTTATGTCCCATCCACTTTTATCTTGGTCTTGCCATATATCTCCTCCTGTTTCCTCCCTCTCTCCACCCACTCTCTCCTCTGCCCCCCCCCCCCCTTCCCCTCGGCCCTTCCCCCCCGCCCCCGCCCCCCAGGACCTGGATAAGACTCAGGATGAGATAATGCGGCACCATGCCAGCATCAGCGAGCTAAAGAGGAACTTCATGGAGTCTGTGCCCGAGCCGAGGCCCAGCGAGTGGGACAAGCGGCTGTCCACCCACTCGCCCTTCCGCACCATCAGCATCAACGGCCAGCTCCAGCCTGGCGCAGACGGGGTGAGTCCGGCGACGCTCCGGGCCCGATGGCAGCTGCACCACGCCACATCACCACTCACACCTCCCCTGAAAACAAAAAAAAAAAAAAAAGAAAAGAAGCAAAGCGTTCCGCATTATTCATGTAGCATTGCCTCTCCACGCTTGTCTCTTCTCTAGCCACCTCTGGACTGACTTGCTGTGGAGACGGGCAACACTTTTTGCATGTTGAAATAGTGCATTAGGCTCCCCTAGCCGGCGCAGATCGCTATAACAGATCTTCGGCTTCCTCCAAACACAACCCAACCACCCCCCGACCCCCACACCCCCCCCTACCCACTTGCTCCAGGAGATTTGAGGGCCCTCACAGCGGGTCTCTGGTACTGTAAGACGGTGTCGCAGAAGGTCCCCAGAGCTTTGTGTGTCAGCTGGACACCTTTGAGTGTCTGGGAATGCTTTGATCAGGGTCCTGCAATTTGCAGAGAGCTCTCAGTCTCTAGCAGACTGCCCAACGCTCTACTCACAAGCTCATCGCCATCGTAGCGATTTTGAAGAGGCTACAGAGGAGCGTCCCAATTGTGTCTGCACACAGCTGGACCCCCTCGATGTCGTCCCATATAGCTGTCCCTTACAGTGCTGCAGGGCTCATTAACCGCAGTGGGAGAACGGAGTAGTGCCAGGCTTGATACAGTAGATTTGTAATAGGCAGTAAGTGTTGTGTCCACATGGTGGCACCATTGCCACAATAAAGGATAGTTGTGTTTTCTGGCTTCGAGCACCGGCATGGTCAGAATGATTTGTTGGCGCTGTACATTAGTATGTTGATGATTAGTTGATACGGGCAGATAAGGTGAGGTTCCGTGATAAAAGAGCGCTTCCTTAACCCACCAATGAGCACAGCGGGAGCTGGCTGGTGACATCCAATCAGCAGCCAAGGAATGTGACCAAAGCTCTGGGGCACCCCGCTGGTTGAGATCCTGTTAAGGCCTTGGCGTGGAAACGCGTCCCAGGTTTTGTGCATTGCTGGTACTGGTCAGTGGGGCTGGTGTTCCGGTTCCATGGGGTTGCTGGAGCTGGATGAGAGCCGCAGTGCTGACTGCTCCCTAACAGGATGCTGGTTGTTTGCCCTGAGCTGTTGTAAGTCATGCTTGTAGAGGATTTTCAGGCTAAAATCGTTGAACGCCACGAATGTGTGAAATCGCTTTGTTACGTGCATGGGAGTAATGTAAGAATATAAATGGAAAACCGCAGATCCCTTACATAAACCTCCGCCTCTACGCCTGGTGTGTGGTGAGCGTTTTCGGTACGGCGCATTGGTGGTGGTGTTTGAGGTGATTCACCCTGCCCCCTCATCGTAAAGCACTTTGGTGTCTGGGAAAGGCCCTGTATGAGTGCAGGCCAGTGTTAGTGCTGTGATTACCACCGTATGTGCTGAGCCCCCTCCATTTGCATCATTGAGGGTGTTGAGAGATTGCGGGTGAACGTGTTGGCATAAAACGTACCCAGCTCTCCATATGCATGCAGTACCAGCGCATGTTCTCTCCTGTAAATGTGTCCCTGACCTCTCTAGCTATTTCGTTTGTCATTGGGCATCTGCTGTTTTTGTGGAGACGGAATTGCTAGATTGCTTTTACAGTGTTTGGGGAAACGGCTTTGTCCAGTGTGAACGCACAGCTCTTGCACACAAACGCCTGTCTGACCTTATCGAGTTGTCCTGTCTCTGAAGCCCCCCCCACCCCCCCACCAAGCCTGCTGTGTGTGTGTTTACAGACCTGCTTCCTTCCCTTCTCTCTGTCTGCCTAAACTCAGTGAATATGGGTACGTGTGTCTGTGTGCGTGTGTGTGTGCGCGCGTGTGCGTGTGTGTGTGCGTGTGCGCAGGTGAAGACGCCTACCTTCCCGGCGGCGCGCAGAGCGGGGTGTGGCGTCGCAGAGGTAAAGGTACTCTAACCGTGAGCTGCTAACGCATTGGAAATCGCTGCAGAAAGGAGAAGAAGGGCGTTTCTTTTCTGCGGGAGGCGGAGAAAAGAAAGGCGTGCGCTGGCGGCAGCGGCGGCAGATCGCTCCGGGCTGCGGCTCTGGCACTGACCCCTCCCCCCCATCCCCCGCTGGGTTTGCGCTCTTGAGATGGGCTCATCGAAAGTGCCAACATCCACACGGCCCCTCCCCCCCCTTCCCCCCACCCCCCGCCGCAATTCCTCCAATGGCTACTCTGGGCTTGGACTCTGCTTGTTGCGACTGGCATGGCTAGCTGGACCTGAGAGCGAAGCTGCATGACTCTGTGGTGACGTTTCTGATGCGTATTTGTTCATAAAAAAAAATATATATATATATATATATATATATGTATGTATACATATGTGGAGAGCCTGAAGAAGGACAAAGAATGACTCTCCCTCAGGAGTAAGGAATAACTGACCCCTCTTCTTCTCCATGTCGTTGTCTTTTTCCCCTCTCCCTCTCCCCCTCTCTTCTCTCCTTCATCGGTGGCTTTGTTCTGTGTTCCCTCTGTCTTTCTCTCCCTCTTTTTACCTTCTGTACCTCTCCCCACACCGTCCCTCCTTTTCTTGTATTTTTCCTTTTATCTTTTCCTTGTTTTTTTTTTTTTTTTTTGTTTTTTTTTTCTCGAAAGTCCTGTTCCGGCAGTCTGTGTCCCAGAACCCCTCCCCCCGCCCCGCCATTGTCCCCAGCCTCCCCCGGCTCTGGGGTGTGCAAAGATGCCCCTCCGTGCCAGCCCGGCGACCCCAACCACTTCATCCGCCTCAGCCAGCTCCGCGCCCAGTTCTTCCTCTCCTAAAGCAAGCGGGAGCCAGGCTTGAGTGTCCTCGGGCGGTGGGGGGAGGGGGGGGGGTCTCAGCGTGGTAGACATGGCGGCTGTGTCCTCTGGGTGCTCCAGGCAGCCCTGTAGTCTTTCTGTGCCCGTAGGCTTCTTCCACCAAAGAGCAAATTCAGACCCACAGTGGACCAGCAGCCCACTTCAAAGAATTTAACCTTGGTCAAATCCCTCACCCCTGTTGTAAATATCTGCATGGGTTTCTTTCCAAACACTGTGTTGTTTTTTCCTCACCTAGCCTCACCACCTTTGACCTTTGACCTTTGACCTGTGAGGAACGGTTTAGCTCTCAATAAATAGTGTTTCTTTCTTATCTTCATCTTTTTTTTTTGATAAACCTGGATACACGATCAGTGACAAAAAGAACGCCTTCCCTGATCAAAACGGCAGAATATTCCACCATTTCCAGTGCCTCCTGACACTCAAGCCTGGCCAAAATCTGAGACCCACTGTTCACTGCCTGGCGTTTGAACCAGGAGCCAAAGCCTTGCCTGACTGTGTAGACCCTCTCCATGTAGGAATGGAGGAAAATGTTTCCATTCTCCCCTCTTTCCTAACAAGCTGTTCACACCTTGCCATAATGGTAGGACTTTCCCATTGGATATAATGTTTACAGAGCACAGCCAGACATACAGTGGGCACCCACCCATCGCCGCCCCCTGGTGGTGAGACTGGCGCACAGTGGTGGTCCGGCCAGTCCGAACCAGCAGAGTTTTTACGGGTCTCACGTGTCTCAGGTGCTAACGATGTCGGGTAATCTCAAATAAGTCTCCGTCAAAAGGTTTACGCTGTCGTCCTGCCATCAGCCATTAGAGAGTCAGGAAATCGACTATCGAAAACATAACAAAAATCAAAAAGTGCCTTCTCCATCTGGCCGGTGGACTCAAATCCCTAAAAACTCAGAAGGACGATGCCGCTACTTCCTGGAGTTCGGCCTAGCCGCCACTGCTGTGCGCGCCCACCTGATGGGGAGGGGGTAGGACCCCCCCTGTATCCGACAGAGCGCACGAGTCATCCCCACCCCCCCCGGCTACATTCTGCCAGCAGTCTGCAAACCACTGCCAGCACAGAATAAGGTACAGAGCATCAGAGGCGACAGCGGCAAGGAGGAACCACAGTGACAGGAGCTGAAAGATGCTAGCTTTAGCCGTGAAACTGGCTCCGTGAACACAGAGACTTACTGTCATCTCTGGCCACTTATTCTTTATTTAGAGGGGCTTTCAATTTCTGTCCCTTATAATCAGCTTAGAAGGAACGTTTAGGGAGAAAAAATCCCTAGAAACAATTAGCTTTTTTTAAAGCCAAATGAACAGTTTGTCCAGAGGAAAAAAAAAAAGCCAGACCAAAAAAGAAAAGAACAAAGTCTTAAGAGTTAGAACAGCCAGAACGGATATTGAACAAAGCATGTTATTTGGCACCACCTTTGCACACTCCCATGTTCCTCCCCCTCTCTCTCAGCCCCCCTCCCCTTCCCAAACCACCCCCCCCCCCCTTGTTTGTGTCCATTATCTCCCACATGTTCATCGCTCTCTGTCTTTCTTGGTCTTCTGTCACGAAACACAGCCGAAGGGACGTCCTATGTTAGTGCAGGAAGAAGAGCAGATCAGGGCTCGGGGGATCCCTGCCCCTGGGGGACCTCCGCTCCCGAAGGAGGAGGAGGAGGAGGTGGTGGATGAGGTGCAGGGGCGTCCTTTCAAGGTCTCCATCGTCATGCCCGAGGAGACCAAGCCCTGCCAGCTGTACCCCATGAAGCTCCAGCGTCCCCGCGTCTCCTTCCTCCTGTCCTGCTTACTGGTGATGGCTGTGACTTTGTGGTGGATGCTGTTCGTATGAGGGCCCATTTCGGGGGAGGTGGGTGGGGGGGGGTGGGGGGGGGGGGGGGGGGGGGGGGGGGGGGGGGGGGGGGCGGGGGAGGGAGTATACCACCCTCCTGCCTGATGTGACCTGTTCAGCAGCGGCGCCTCCATTTGCCGTAGGCTCTGTCCTTTCAGCTTTCAGAGAAAGAGAGCGAGAGTTTTTCCCCTTTTAAAAAAAAAAAAAACAAAAAAAACCCCAGAAGTTTTCCTCCTCAGTGTTCATCCTTTTCCTTTTGTCCTGCCTTTCCCTTTTTGTCATGTGCATTTTCTGGCATGGGATCGATGAGAATGGGACCCCCAACTTCCTGTTTCCTCCCGTTTCTCCAGTCTTCTGATACTGCTGCCCCCCCCCATGCCCCGCCCTCTCTGTCCCCCTACCTCCACCTACGTAGAACAAAGACTTCGACTGACGGTGTCATACCCACGTGGCAGACAGCACTCCTATACGGCAGCTCTCTCGCTGTTGCTGTTGGGAACTGATCAACGTTCTTTGGACACGAAAGCCGGTTTGCCGCAAACCTTCTTGCTTTGTGCTGGCCTCTTACAGTTGCCACGTAGTGTTTTCTGAACTTTCTGGTTGAAGGGGGAACGCTACCTGGTGTTTTGTAACTGCTCTGGGTGTACTTGCACAGTCCTGTGGCTTGCAAGGGACTGTTTCTTTTGTTGATGGTGTTTTTGTTTTGTTTTTCCTCACAACTCTTCTCTTGTGCAACTCTTCTCCTCCGGTCGATACTGCTCACACTGAGTATGTGTCTTTGCTGGGTGGCTGTAAGACCAGCCATTCTGAACCGACCAATGAGCAAAGACACTCTGCCTTTCCACGGGGTGGGTCAGAGTAAGAACCCTTATTATGAGGAGAGAAACATCTCTGCCCTTAACAGCAGTGGTGAAATGCTTGCATGAAATACAATCTACATATGATTCAGTGGCAATCATTGACCAGTAAGAGGTCTGGGTGTGGACTACCTGACTTATTCAGAGCCTTTATTGTTTAACATGGTAAGAACTGCTGTTTTGACTTTTGTAAATCTGACACCCCTGAATAACGTGCAGGAAATCAGTACATCATAAAATACTACATGACTGCTATGGTGCCAGTGGTTTCATAAGTATGAACCGGACAACAAAACACTAAGAATTACAGTAATAGAAATGAGTATTTGTGAAACATTTTTATTTTCTGTTATTACCCTTGTTGGAGTAGGCACTAAGGAAATTTTGTAGTGTTGCACTATATTGCATTAGGCCTTACATGTATGCTGTTTTGACACTGAAGCATAGTGAAACTGTTTACTCTAAACAGGAAAAAAAAATGCTAAAACACCAACAGATGGAGACTTAATTGCATTTTGCAGTATGTAATCTAATCATACCAGATGTGACAATCAGAATTTTTTCCCTGTGAGAGGAAAAATGCCCTTTTTTGGGGGGGAGTTAGCCTGCTGGAGTAGCTCCGGATGGTGCTCCATCACAGCCACATGGTGCATGCAGCAAAGCTAACGCACACTTTGGTTAACATATGGGTGCTCATGCTCACAAGACTGGCAGCCGCAATGCACCATGGGTACGCCAGCTGAACTAGGGACGTGTCAGAACGGTTCTGCTCAAAGTAGACATGGAGCCCAGAGCTGTGCCCATGGTGGGAGTCAGAGAGGGGTCACTCAGACCTAGACCCGTCTGTTTAAGATTAGTCACGTGCACCTCTCCCCCAAAGCACCTCCTAAACATGTTTACCGGAGACACTAAGTGAGTGCATCGACAGAACTGCCTTCCCCTACTGCGCCACCAGGGTGGCAGTCTCCTCTTCTTACCACATGCACCGGCTCTGTGGCCCTGGTGCTTTGTATACTCTACACACTCTGAGTCACTCACGGGGACAAGCTAATGCTGTTTACACTTTGTTTTACTTTATCCTTCTTTTCAGTGGTTTTAACTATTTTTTTAACTTAACTATTTTACTTTAGATAGTTTATTTGATGTTGTTTATTGATTACACCAAAAAGTAATTTTTATTTTAGTTTTGTTTATAATGTGGTTACTTTGTATTATGTTGAGACATAGCCAGTTGGTTTGTGTAGTGTTTGTCGATTATCTTTTTGCAGGTGTAATGTGTACTGTGGTGACTGAAGTTGTAGTCACAGTGTCATGTTTTTGATTACCAAACACTAGAAAAGACGAGGAAAGACTGAATTTGGGACCTGGGAACGATGAACCTTCCTTGTTTGTTCCTCTTTGTTTTAGCATGTGTGTGCTGTTTAAATCTGTACATATATTACCCTGGGTTTCACTTGGTTCGACCTGTGGTAGTGGGGAGGGGGGGGGGGGGGTGTTTGTGGGTCATCTGGGAAGGGTTACTGTGGCACCTTGATAAATGGACGTTATACTAAAAATTTGTCAGCAGACTACCATTCCTCTTTTTCTTCTCTCTTGCCCAAAGATAACACTTCTTCAGCCCCATTTGAGTCAAATTGCGATGTCACTTTAACAAGAGCTCACTGGGCAGTTTGCCAGGCAGTTCTGCACATGAACCAGGCAGCCCTGTAGGTACAGAATGAATGAAAACCTGTTGCACAACAAGTGCCACCAGTATCGAAAGTCCCATAGACTAATCTAACACTTCTTGTGTTGAGGGAGCATTCTCTCAACATTGCTGCAACGTTGCTGCAACATTGCTGCAAAGTTGCGCCCATGTGAAGGTGAAAGGAACACTGAGAGTCAGATGCGGTGGCGCCATCTCTGTCTTCTGGTCTTGTAGTCTCCTTATTTGATCCTTATTTGGCCCCCCAGATCCACTGCAGTAGCCTGGGGAGGCCGGAAACATGTCCTAATTACGTGTTGGTTCATTTCAGCCTGTTATTCCCGCTTAGAACTTTTATTTCCAGCTCAGTCATCCTCCCGGTTTCTCGGAGGTGCAGTCTAATCGTTAAGTGCTCCGCTTTAATATCCAGCTCTGTGAGAAGGTTGCTCTCCGCTCAACGCAGTGATCCTCTGGGAGAGGTTTGTCACGTCGTTCGCTTTTCTGGCCCTGAAATCAACTTGACAGCCGAAACAGAATGTGCATATTTGCTTAACCTCCTTCCCCTCCCAGCCCCGCCCCCGTAAAAAAGAGAAGCATAAAAAAAATATTGAACAGATTTTTTTTTTTTTGGTTTGAGCCTGAAGATGAGGGATTGAAATGCAAATTGGAGTAATTTATTGATGCCTCCAATTTGCATAATCTGCATATCTGAGGAGCTGAGTGTTGGTAATTGTTGCACTCAGATCCTGTTGGGTGCCTGCAGCTTACGGGTGCATCTTCATGCCCGGTGGGGGGGGGGGGGGGGGGGGGGGGGCGCGTGTGTGTGGGGGGGCGGGGGGTCTCGTATGTCAAGGCTTACTGTTGGACGGCAACAAGATAAGATTGCCAGGATATAAACAAGTGCCTGGAAGTGGCCAAACCACAGGAATGTTAGCTTTTTTTCCTTTCAGCTGTTTATTTATTCTCTGGCACTGTTGTGTTGGAGAAACTCCTTAATGGTTTGTTCACATAAGCTGCTGCTTTGTGTCAATCTGGAATCATCGTTCCAAAACCCCCAAGGACCCCAGTCAGCCCCCCACCCCCCTTGCATTAATGTGTGTTTTGTAAAGCTTGTTCCTTAATTTCATTCATGCTCATGTCTGCCCCCTTGTGGATGTGTCCTGTGCTTCTGTCTCTAGAGCGTGTGTGCTACGGCGGTAAGGAAAAGTTTAAACAGTAGCTTACTGAGGGAGGCACCTAGCGACACCAACCAAGGCAACGGTGTCCCGGGCCCATCGACTTGTCAAGGTGATGAGGGGGCGGAGTCAGGGGATGAGGCGGAGGAGGAGGAGTCGGAGCTTAGCGGGGAACATCCTCCCGAGCCAGACAGCCAAGTGGAACAGGCCGCAAAAGCCAGCCATCTTCCCGAGCCGCACAGCCCAGCAAAGTGCCCGCTGTCTGGCATTGAGGAGGAAGACAACCTCCCTTTAGCAGAAACAGAGCGGCCAGTGGGGGTTATCGGAGCATCCCCTGCCTCGTATTTTGTGAGCGAGGGTCCTTACCTCATACGCTGCTTCCAGGTAGAACATTTGCCCGTTCTCCTCTCGTTATTGAGAAGTCCTTTCTTTGCTTCCCCCTCCTGTGTGATTCCAAGGGCTAGAGGGAAGCGCTCTTGAAACTCTGCAGCGGGGTGTAGCTACCCAGCACTCCCCTGGCTCTGACTGACACTCACTGATGATTGGTAGGTCAGTCGTTGATACTGATTAAGACCAATCAAGGCTTTGCATGTCCAACCTGCTGCAGAAGTGGTGTGAGGTGGCGGTCGGTGGGAACACCTGCACTTTCCTGGCTCTTCATCTGCGGTGATGGCGGTCTGGTGGTGGTGGAGGCAGAGCATCGTCTCCCACCAGGTGCATTCTGGGAAGGAGCATGAGTGATTCATTCCTTCCCTCTGACAATGATGTGCTCTCTGTCTCGTCTCTCTCTCTTGGTGTGGGAGAAACTCTTCTTCTGAGCTTGGGGGTTCTGGTTTCCACCAATCCTCTGGCCTGTCTCTGGGGAATACGCGGTCTGTGATGGGAAGAATGGCCGAGCTGAAGCCCCGTCACATGGTTTGCTCACAGATTGCCTCCAAAGAGGGTGCTAAACTCACAGTCACAGGTGGGGACGGTGCTGTTGGGTTGTATAATGTCTCCCATCGGTTGACGTTGGGGTCTGAGATGGGGAAATGGAAAAAGCAGGGATAACCAGCAAGGCAAACCAGCTCATATGGTTTGGTGAAGGGGAAAGAAAGAGGGTGTGTAGGCAGCTGGGGTCAGAAAGACAGGTACTGTAGCACAGGTGAGAAAGCACGTAAGAAGGTAAGGTAAGGACAGGTAGTACAGGTAAAAAGACAGGTGAGGATGTAAGGTAAGGACAGGTGGTGCAGGTGAGAAGACCAGTGAGGAGGTCAGGTAAGGACAGGTGAAAAAGTCACAGGTAAAAAGACAGGTGAGAAGGCAAGGTAAAGACAGGTGGCACAGGTGCTCAGTGTGTGTGTCCATTATTCTGCAGCCTCCACTGGTGAAGACGCAGACAGTCACCATCTCCAACGCCTCCAACTCCCTCGGCAGTGACATCGCCACAAAAGAGGTCCCCATCGTCCACACCGAGACCAAGACCATCACATACGAATCTGCTCAGGTACGATTAATCCGAGCCAAAAACCATCACATACGAGTCTGCCCACATTCGTTTCATCCAAACCACAAACGGTCACATACACGTCTGCTCGGGTACGATTGATCCGAGCCGAAATCCATCATAAACAAATCCGCTCACGTAAGATTCATCCAAACCACAAAACCGCTGCATGCGAGTCTGCTCAGGTGGGATTCGTCCAAGCAAAAAGCCGTCACATACAAATCTGCTCAGGTAGGATCCACAGCTGCAATCTGTAATGAGCCTGTTGAATGACGGTCCCTGATACTAACCCCCGTCTACATTCTCCCACAGCCATCAGAGAGCATGTCAGACAAGGACCCTGGAGTGCTTCTGAGTGCTCAGACTATCACCTCTGAGACGGTCAGCAAGACCACCACCACCCAGATCACAAAGGTGAGCGAACACTCGAACGTGGGCCTCTGCGCGGCTTTCTGACTCGCATTGAAGGGCCAGAGAATGGCAACCCGGAGCCATGGATCATTGTGCTGTTTTCAGTGAGGCAATCTCTGCCGAGTCGTCTCAGCAGTGCGGTCAGAATTTATCCTCGTATCTGTGTGAGAGACCGTGCCAGCGTCTGCATCAGAGTGTCACAGAGAGCCGTGTAGATATAAGAGCTAAGAGCCCACTGGAGATATCTGAAGTCTGGGGCTGCCACTGAGTCATTGTTGGCATCAGACTCTCACTGGTCCTGGTGAGGCTCTGGCTGACTGCGGCAGTCCTCTGAACTCTAATCTTCTCCCTTGCCCCCCCCCCCCCCCCCCCCCCCCCCGAACAGATGGTGAAAGGTGGGATCTCCGAGACACGCATTGAGAAGAGGATCGTCATCACCGGTGATGCCGAGATCGACCACGACCAGGTACGGCACAGCAATCTCGTCCAGTCACGGTGCATAAACCCTGATTGTGCAATCTTTCACCTCGCTGTGTGGGAAAGCCGAGAAGCACTCACCGCCCAGCTACACCTCCTCTCACTGTTTCTGTAGTGTGGAGGTAAAGGTGGTCAGGGCAGCACTGAGAGAACAGTACGTGTTAGCTGGGAGTATGATACATTACATTATATTACATTATTGTTATTTAGCAGATGCTCTTATCCAGAGTACCTTACATAGGTTACCTTTGAATTATTCATGTGTACATCAGGATATTAACTGAGGCAATTCTGGGTTAAGTACCTTGCCCAAAGGTACAGCAGCAGTGCCGCAGCAGGGAATCAAACCAGCAACCTTTCGGTTACGGTCCCTGCTCCTTACCACTATGCTACATTGCCGCCCCAGTACCTGGTGTTGGTGCAGAACTGTTCTTGTAAGCAGCCCTCACTGCTAAGGAAGTTCTTAAATTCCCGTAGAAGCAGCGGCAGCAGCAACGCCCCTGCACCCCCCCCCACACACACACACACACACACACACACACACACACACACACACACACACACACACACACACACACACACACACATACAGCCCCCTCTCCATGCGGCTCCCTCCCTGCAGTCACAGGCCGCATTACCCTCGCCTCACACCAAAAACAGTCCTCGCTCTGCTGACGGTCGCTCGCTGCCTGGCCTCTTGGCAGCGCTTACCGGGAGAAACAAACTGGGTTTTTAAAAACTCATAAAAGGCACTTCAGAAGTTGCCCCTCCACCGCCCCCGCCCCCCCGCCTCCTCTCCACCCCTCCCCTCATCTCCACAGCCCAGCACCTGCTCTCTCACAGCTGCAGTTTAACAGGCTTGACACTTCCCTGGAAGTGCGTGCCCGCGGATGTGGCTTCAGGGCCTAGCTTACAGGGAGTCTGGCTGCACTAATGGGCTTTATAACAACCCAATGGGTGGAGCGGACAGCGGGCATCAGTCACTCTTAGCCTGGTAGTAACTGCTTGGCCTCGGCATTACCGGCCGGTATATAACGGTGGCAGGCGTGCCGTGGCGATTCGGTCTCTGCGAAAATGGGATGTCAGTAACTCGTTTAATTAATGATGCTGCTGCCGCAGCTCTGTCTCCTGTGATGCGGAGTGCTTATGAGGTGCTCGAGTGATGCGTCTTGGCGGGAGAGGCGGGCTTCCCGTAGCGCTCTTCAGCTCTACTGACACAACATGTTTCGCATGATCGTAGTTTGTGCTGGAATGGACACCACCTGCGTCTGACCTCATTCCAGAGCACACTTACAGATGGCGTTATAGTGAGGTCATTTAGATTGGTGTAGGTGTGAGGAGCGAGTTTGTGTGTGTGTGTGCGTGTGTGTGTGTGTGTGTGTGTGTGTGTGTGTGTGTGTGTGTGAGTGAGTGAGTGTATGTGCGTGGGGTGGTGACTTTGTGTGTGTGTGTGCGTGCGTGCATGCGTATGAGAGGGTGTGTTCATACGTGTGTGACAAGCTGTTTGACTGTGCTTGAATGGCAAAGCGACTGCTGATTTTCCTTTTACGTAAAACGTTGAGTTTGTGTGTGATTACACTGACTGAATGTTTTTCTTTTTGAATGTCTTGTGAGAATGTTTACTTGTGTTGTGACTTTTTGTTTCTGTTGTGACTGTTTTGACTGTATGGTTACTGTGTTGTGGTTGCTCTGACTGTATGGGGACTGTGTGGTGATTGTATGGAGACCGTGTTATGACTGTGTTGGCCTCTGCCCTCTCCCTCCCCCCCCCCGCCCCAGGCCCTGGCCCAGGCCATAAAGGAGGCAAAGGAGCAGCACCCTGACATGTCGGTCACCAAGGTGGTGGTTCACCAGGAGACCGAGATCACCCCGGAGTGAGGCACACCCCACCACACCCTGTCAGGGTGAGTGACCCGCATTGGGCTTCACCCCCCCCCCCCCAACACACACACACACACACACACACACCACCTCCCCCCCAACACAGACCAGCCACAAACCCCCAAACATCCAATCATTCTCTGTGTCAGGTCCTAGTCATGTCACGTTTGCCTGCAATCCTCTGCTGAAAGGAAGCAGTCACCACATCCCACCAGCAGAATTGGGTTAGAAGAGTTTACCTTAGCCCTGCCCAGAATGGCCTCAGTGGATATTTCAAAGCCAGCCTGGGTCCCAGCTGACACGCAACGTTCTCGCAGTGTTTGACATTGTTTGACCTCACAGCCCAGTCATGGGAGCCCTGTCGGTCTGATAATCCTCCCGCAGATTTGATACTTTGTCCCTTCACTATACACTGCAGAATTATGGGGCTTTTTTGGCCAAGCCAAATGCCTCCCTGCTGAGCTTCCTCTAGCCCGCTCGGCCTACCAGCGTGGCCTCTGTATTTAATCGTGTCTGCCAGCTTTTCAGCAAAACGGACTCTTCAGGAAGCCAGGCGGCTGAAGCCCTTTATCAGAGAGGGCTGTGGGCCAACGGAAGCAGACAGTGCAGGGGAGCTGGCCCAGACCGGACCGGTCCGGCCCAGGCTGTAAGCTCCAGAGCCTGGCCTTGTGGCAGTAGCAATCTGGCTGCAGCTCTCCCCTGCAGGAAGCAGTGCCTCCCGTCCAACAGATTCGAGTGCCATTATTTGGTTTCTGTCAGATACACTGACTGCGTGCAGAGAGGGGGTCTGAGGCATGCAGTCTGGCAGTCTGCCCGTACCTCTCTAACCCTCCGGGAGGGCCGTGGTCTGTCTCCAGAGCTGGAAAGCCTCACAGAGCCCCCGAAGAGCCCCCCCGATCCTGCAGGCCCACCCAGTGCCATCAAACAAGACACGACCAGATCCAGGCAGTGGTGTAGAACTGCTTTTCCTTAAAAAAAATCTTTGCACTTGAAAAGCTGCTTGGTCTTTTCAAAGCTGAGATGGCTTTTTGTCTAAACAGGGTGGTGGGGTGGAATCCTGCTGTCCCAAACAGAGAGATGTAATGATACATGCATGCAGTGCTAATTGCACTGCCTCCGTTTGTGGAAGTCATAAGGGTGAGGTTGTTACTGGTTAGCGGTTTGCAGTGTTTCCGGTGTGTATGCAGTGTCACTGGGCAGCAGATACGAACCCCCCCCCCCCCCCCCCCAGTTCTCCTCGTTTTCGACCTTCGTGGGAGGTCTGCTGGGTTTCGTGTTTTCGTTGTTGCCGCAACTCCAGAATGGTTTACACGAGGGAAGCCAGAGAAATTCCCCGGTTAGTCCAAGCACACGGTTCCTGTTTGACGTTTGTTTGGAGCTGCAATGCTTCGTGTGGGATTCTGTGCCAGTTATTGATTCACTGATTTCTCATTCTCTGTTTTTGTGTTTTGAGGGCAGTCACAAAAAAAAAAAAATCCAAGTTTTTGGCTTTTTGAGTTAAACTGACGCAATATTTTGCTCTTGCAGGAGAACGACGGGGGAGCATCAGGAATGTAAACAAACAGCACCCCCCCAGCACCCCCAGACCTCTCCCTGACAAAACCCTTCCCCCCACGCCTAGCTTTTTACACCCCCTACCCCCACCCTTACTCAACTCTCCACCAGCATCTTCATACGGAGCTCTGCTCCACCGATCTCAAAGGCAGCGCTGCCCGGGACACACCAAGCACAGCCGATCTGAAAACAGCCAGCCAACTGAAGCACCACCACAACCTACGACCCTTAACCCCGAACCTAACCCCTTCCCAGCAGCCCCCCCTGAGCCGGTGGAGCACTGACACACGCTGCGGAACACTGGCGGAGATCCAGGCGTGGGGAGCACCACTGCTGTTCGCAGTCACGTGTCACTTCCTGATATCCCACAATCCCTCTCTGCTCTACCCACCGCCCTCTAGCCCGCCCACCACACCCCGCCAGCCCCATTGAAACTGCTCCAGATTCAACCAACACCTTTTTTTCTAAGGACAAAAAAATGACAAGATTTTATTTTCTGGGATTTGAAAGTTTTTAAATGGGTTTTGTAGCTGTGATTGGTTTTAGATAATTGGACTTTTTGTGTAGTTTTATTTTGTATTTCATTTTCCGTTTTGGATAGAAGAAAGTAGATGAGCATCGAGTTCTCCGTGTGTTTGTTCCCCCTCAAAGGCAGGAGATGTGCAGCGAAAGCAGAACCGTTCCTCAGCGTTGCCGTGCACATGCATTTACAATGATAGAGTTGCCACAATGTTACGGCAACGCTGCGGGAATGTTAGGTGTTGGCTTGAAGAGTTTGGAAACGCTCTGAAAGTCCTCACTGTTCTGGGGCTGCACTTTTAACACAGCCAGAAAAGAGGATTTCCTCTCTGCAAGACATTTGTTAAGCCCTTGCAACCAATGTCCAATTCACAAACTGTCATATTATTTATCCTTTTAATGTGCAAACTACTTTTTCCTCCATGTTTTTTTATTATAAAACATGCATTCCTGTTCATTGAGGGGTCAGCTCCAGGTTTTTTCTTTGATTTTATTTTTTGGAAATATTCCTTAATTATTCTATGAATGGTATTTATTTTGGTTGAAATATTTTGAATTGTTTTTTTTGACGTGCTACACAATCGGGAGAGGGAGGGTGGGCACGTGGGCTTTAAGAATCTAGATTTTATTTTGTCTTTTAGCTCTGTCTTATTTTTGTGTGTGTGTGTGTGTGCACAGCATTTTAGCTATTCAGGCTTTTGAATAATGAAACGTAGCCTGATGTTTTAATTAGATGAAGAACCTGACCTCTCCTCGTTAAGGGTGCAGTGCAGCGGTAGCTACAGGCCTTGCAGTCTCTCCATCACGTTGTGTATTTCTACTTTTCTACCAAAGGGGCAGTGTGTTTTCAGGCACAGAAGGCCAAGTAGAGCTCCAAAAAGGCTGATTTAGAGAATTCATACGATGCCGTTTGGATTTTTAACGATTCAGACAACAAAGAGGGCATTTATTTAAATCTGATAGAAGTTCTGCCTTTGTTTAAAAAAATAAATAAACAGTCCATAAACATTATATCGACGTGTAGATTGATTAGTACAATATCATCTTTTGTATTTTCTGAAAGTTTTTTTAATAATGATGACAGTAAGGTGTCTCATTCACACACAGGACAATATTTAATGTTAAATATATATTACCAGTGTGTGACATTTTTATACATTCTTAGCTACACTTTTTATAACCTCATAAGAGTGCAGTCTCATTGAGAAAATTATAGCCAGCCTAGCGTTCTACTTCCTTTGGTGTGGACATACACATTGTCCCAGCAAATTGATCATTCTCAAGCAAGGAGTATAGTTATATCTATTTTTAAATGTTTTGCTCTATTTTGAAACATTTTTGCTTTTATAGGATTCTGCACAGGAACAATGTGTTTGTTAGATATGTGTTGTCTTTTTAATTGTAGCATTTCCCTTTGCTAGACGAGTCTGGAAAAGGGGGTCAGGGGTTAGATAAGTCTGCATTTAAACTTTCCCCGTTTTCAGTTGAGGCTTTTTGCAGTTGCTGGAAATCCCTGTACAAAGCAGGTGAGGATGCACCCTGCACTCAATAAATGGCTGATCTAGACTCATGTTTTTTCTCCCCCCCCCCCTGCACTGTGTGAGTACTGGATGTGCTGTCTGGTGTCTTGTCATTGACTCTTTCTTGCCAAGTGTGTGGAATCAGCCCAGGCCAGGTGTAAACCGTTGCTTGGTCTGTGTCCTGAGTTAACTCCTCTCAGCAAACCTGTGCGGGGTCACAGCGGAGGAGCAAAATCATTATCTGGTAAAGGCATCAGCGCAAAGTGCGTGGAATTTGGGAAGCGGCTTCGGAAAATGTGAGTCGTGACTGGCTGTGCAGCAGTAGTGTTGAGGGCAGTGTCTGTCTGATTCACTCTTCCTTCTGTCTGCCACGAGAACCTGCCAGAGTTATCTGACCGCAGCGTAAAGAAACAGCCTGCACTTTCTGACCGCAGCGTAAAGAAACAGCCTGCACTTTCTGACCGCAGCGTAAAGAAACAGCCTGCACTTTCTGACCGCAGCATAAAGAAACAGCCTGCACTTTCTGACCGCAGCATAAAGAAACAGCCTGCACTTTCTGACCGCAGCGTAAAGAAACAGCCAGCATTTTCTGACCGCAGCGTAAAGAAACAGCCTGCACTTTCTGACCGCAGCGTAAAGAAACAGCCTGCATTTTCTGACCGCAGCGTAAAGAAACAGCCTGCACTTTCTGACCGCAGCGTAAAGAAATAGCCAGCATTTTCAGACCGTAGTGTAAAGGAGAGACACCAGAGCTTTCTGACCGCAGTGTAAAAGAGAAACAACCAGCACTTTCTGACCGCAGTGTAAAGAAACAGCCAGCAATTCTGACCGCACCATAAAGGAGAGAAACCACTGCTTTCTGACCGCAGTGTAAAGGAGAATCAGCCAGCAATTCTGACCAGTGTAAAAGAGAAAGAGCCAGCAATTCTGACTGCATTGTAAAGGAGAAACAGCCAGAGCTTTCTGACTGCAGTTTAAAAGAGAATCAGCCAGCAATTCTTACCACAGCGTAAAGGAGAGAAACCACCGCTTTCTGACGGCAGCATTAAGGAGAAATAACCAGCGCTTTCTGACCAGAGTGTAAAGGCAAATCCGCCAGTAATTCTGACCGCAGTGCAAAGGAGAATCGGCCAGCAATTCTGACCGTAGTGTAAAGGAGAAACGGCCAGCGCTTTCTGACCACAGTATAAAGACCACAGCTCCATCCCGCCCTGCCAGGGCCAAACCACACAACCCCAGATCTCCCCAGGCAGACTCCAGAAGAACACCATCTTTCTTTATTGAATAATCAGGCCTCCTTCCTCACTGCCACTATTTTTATTTTTTTTTTAAAGCACAGAGAAAAGTTTGATTTCACTCCTGCATCACTAAAGTGTGAAGGGACATGAAAGCCATATGTATACAATCAACATGATCAGAAACCAGCTCTGTAAGACAACCAGCATCCTCATCATTTACTGAGCCAAAATGGCACCCTATATCCTGCGTGTTAGGTGGTCATTTGTGATTGGCTTTGCTGCCCACAACAACCTATACATTGCATTGTCTATCTTCGTAATGTTACGCTTGAACACCCCCAGGTTATATAGGTGTAATATGTAAGTTATAAAAAGGTTAAGGTTGTGATTGTTAGACCATAGACTATTCCCATCTTTCTTTGTTGTTGTTGTTTTTTTTCCTGTGTTATTTAATGCTGAAAGTAAGTTGTATCATATTAAGCAGAACCTACATTTGTTAGAATCATATGTGTATCCCTATATTGGTTTCTTCTGCTTTTATCAGGAAGATGATAATGTAAATAGATGAAAAGGCATTAAAACGCAGGAAGAGGTGTGGTAAATCTCAGCCACAATGGAGCAGATCAGCAACGACATGCCTCCTGTCTGGTGATCATCCATGTTTACAGAAACAAGTATATAATATTAGTAACAATGAGTATACAAGTATAATATTGGAGAGATTAATACTGAATGCATTTTACACACAAGTCACACACGAGGGATTTCATTATAAATAATTTAGCATAAACATCAATCTAATTATATCAATGTTCCTTTATTCTCTGGGATGACTAGTGGAAACAAAACCAAAAAGCCACATTACTCATGTAATTTCAAGGGTTTGGATTTTATTGAAGAAACTATAGGCTATAGACTATACACAGATAACTGCCTATATCAGGAGAAATATTGACCCTCCTGATATAGTATTTCATCTTGAAATGTATCCTGAAAATCATACAGATATTATAATCAGTGACGCCTAAGTATGGTTCTCTTTGTAGAACAGGGCTGTATATCCAGTGAGTTTCCTTTGTTACAGGTTGCTGGCATAACATTCTTTTAGTGGTGTGTTCCACAGGTGGTAACCTTGAAAAAACATTCACATGAAAAGTGTGATGTCCACTTATTCATGTCCACCTTCAGATATAATCTCTGCAGTTATGAGACTTTTTGTATGTTAACTGGTTTTAAAATTAGAAATTGTGACAGTTTTTTGCACCAGAAAGTTTTTTTTTTCCACAACACAGGGCAGCTCTAGTGTCTTGAGAATAGCTTAATATCACAACTAATGCAATTTTAATGAGTGGTAATGCATATAGTAACCAGGAGGGTACTATTGCACAACAAACACCTGCTTTTAAAGTAGGTATTACAAGGTCTAGGTCTGAAAAGGAGAAACCTCTTAAACTCATTATGTCAAAACTACTTTTCCCATGATTTACAAACACTGTTGGCACTGTTAATAACATACTACAAATTTCTTTTAGTTTACTTGATTGTATGCCCATCTGACGAGCTACCAAGCAAAGGAGCCAACTGAAATGATTGAGCTATTTTCGTTCTATCTCTCTCAATCAGAACGTTTACTTAGATTTTTGCTCTTTTGTTAAACCTGCAAAAGAAAACACCAGTCGGATAACTGGAGTGGGGTGTGACAGGCCAGCACATGGCTCAGAATACATATTTATACACTGCCAAATTATTATTTATTAAAGACAGCTGGTGCACCACGTGCGGTTCTGTGTTCAGGTGGAGCCTGTACTTGTCAGACATGGAGTCCATTTGGGGTTTTTTTTTTTAGGCTTTTTTTCTCTCACTTTTGCAAGTGTGGTATGGTAATTTATTTTTTAAAAAAAAGTTTTATAGGTAATCAGCTGGTTCCAAGTGTTTCTGTCTGTCCCTGTGTCTCTTTGTACCGTTTATAAAGCAAGCTGATTTTTTAGGCCGTGATCAAAGCCATGTCTTGATTTATGATTCCTCTCAGCTCTTTTGAACTGACCTCCATTTTGATGAAGTGGTCTGGTGAGGTTGGCATTTCTATATATATTTTGACTGCCAGAATGGGGGGAAAAAGCACCATTTATTTTTTAAAGATTTTTTGAACACTGACAACTTGTATAGAGTAGGTGTATATTTTTCTCTGCTTCACTTGCTGTATCCTTCCTTCCTTTTCTTGATTAGAAAAGCAAATTTGTAGAGAGAAGCCCTTTTGATGGCAGAAAAACTAGCCTTTGTGACTTTGTAGAAAACTTCTAAAAAAAATATAGCTGCAAAGAGAGATGATGTCCCAGGACAACACCTTGCCCTCCTCCCAACCTTAGTGCGAAAATGCAGCAAGACCCCCAGTAATAGTCAGGAGTAGGTCATAGTTGTGATTTTTGCGATTTTGACAAATGTACTTGCTTTCCTCTTGTGTCTCTCTTTTTTTCAGAAAACAGACAAAACTGGGAAATAAAAATTGAATGAAATCCTAAAAATGTGATTGTTTTTTTCCCCCCTCTTCCACAGAAACGGTCTGCGTTTAAAAGTCTGTTCTGTATCATTACCCCTCAGAGATGGTGAGTTAATGTTCCTTTTTGCCTGGCAAATGATGAGGACTGCTGCTACTTCCCTGTCTCCTCTAGAGGAGGCGCACTCATTGGCTGAGCTGCCACTCTCGTTGCCCGGTTGACAAGTGACTCAGTTGTCCTGGGGCCATCGTTTATTATAGAGCAGTTAAAGTGGGAGGGTCAGTCCGGCGGTGGATTTGATGTAATGGAAAGGTCACCCCGCTGTGAAGCCAGTGAACTGGAAAGAGGCCCGGCTTGATTTGTTTTTTTTTAAGACGGTTTTGCTGTCATCTCTTCATCACGCTGCCCTGTGTCAGCTCTCCCTGCTAGTGTTGCTGGAGCTGGCCCACTGTTGGGTCTGTCCCCGTAAGGCGCTAACATTTGATGAGATCAAATTTGAACGTGTAACTACAGAATGGAGAAAGAGGCACATCAAATTGCTGATCACACCAAACAAACTGAGGTCAACAGAACTAGCATGGAGTCTGTGTTTTTTGTGGGGGGGGGATGGGGGGTGCTCAGATAAGGCCAGATAAGTGCCTCAGTCTGACCAGATGCTAGCATTCCATGTGACATTGCATGCCTCAGCTCCAGTGTCAGGTAACGCAGCGGAAAAGCAATCGCGTTGCACCAGGCCGGCTTTTTGGCTCCGCCCCACGGCAGCCCGGTTCCAGCTCTGCAGTGAAACGACTGTTGGAGAGCCTTGGGCTGTTATCATTGAAGCACTGGGGCAGCTCACCGCTATCTATCACTCTGAGAGCAGGGCCCTTATCCATCTGGCTGCTCATTCATGTAGCACGGCAACGTGTGCTACGCCAACGATTTTCCAACTCGTTCAGAATCAAATCAGGGAAAACTGGGAACAAATTTATGCAATGTACAAAAAAAGCGACTCGAACCCTCTGAAATTCAGTCGCAATTGCGCTCCAGGAATGTACGCATCTGACATTCCAACACAGGGCATTTCTGGTTGTATAATGTGGCTCGTGTGAGCCTCCAAGGGTGAGATGTCGGTTTCTCCAGCATTGAGAGCAGATGCATTTTTCTCCCTGTGAAGTTCTTTTGATCGCTTGCTCTGCCTGGTACCCTCGTTCTCCCGAAACGAGCTCATCTCAGCGAACGAACTCAGCGAGCTGCCAGGGTCTAAGCTGTGAGCTGCTGCTCCACCGTCAGCAGTGAGCGCTGGAGATGCTGAGCTGCATGCTTAACGCAGCCGCCAGCCACGACGCTCCTTTCCCTGTGGGAACATGCCTGTGTGCTGGTGCAACGTTACCCAAACGTTGCAAAAAACGTTTTAACCCCCCCCCCTTCACGCTTTTCTCCGGCTTTTGCGCGATGGAAAGCAACACTGTCGCAGTGCACTCGGGCCTGCTCAGTTTGGCTGCTTTCCAAACTGCTCAAACTGGCTGCTCTATCCCCGACTGATCTCCAATCAGCTCCCGGCGGGACGCACACAGCGCTCGGCGGCTGATCAGCAATCTGAGATCAGCACGGGAGGGGAGTTGTTTGGAATGCAACTCCTGTGGCAGACCGAAACAGACCCAATAGGGTTGCATTAGTCTTCCTTTTACTGTCAGAGAGCTAATGGCTGTACACACGCTCTCCTGAGGGTCTGCTGGAGAAGCCGGGACACCGGCGCTAACAGCGTGTCGTTAGAGAAGGGGAGTGAATTCACAGAGGAAACGGTGCCCTCAGGGGGTGTTGGATGGTGGCGGGGAGCAGCACATTAAGAAAATTGAGTGTGATGGGCCTTTGCTGATGCCCCTTCTCTTAAAATACCAAAGCACTACCTGCAATGTAGGCGGCAGTGTGGCGTAGCGGCAAGGAGCAGGGCATATACCCGAAAGGCTCCTGGTTCGATTCTTTATTGCCGCTGTACCCTTTTTCAAGGCATTTAACCCACAATTTCCTCAGTAAATACACAACTTTATAGATGGATAAAAAAATCTACTACGAAACACTGCTAAATGACAATAATGTAATGCTATCTTTTGAGGGATGCGGACAGAACCCTGTTAATATCAGAGATCACGTAATACGAACTAGCTTCCTCATGCAGGGAAATGTAATAGCAGTTGTCATTTGGAATCACCTGAGGCTTTGGCATAAAACTCATTCGCTGTCCGCTCCACCTCAGCCACTGAAGTCCCCCCCCCCACGCCCGCCCCCAACCCCTGCTGGCGCACACTGCCCCAGAGTTAGGATGCTAAGGGCATGCACTGCCCCCCCCCCCCCCCCCCCCCACCCCTCTAACAGCACAGTGACGCAGCCCTGAGACAAAGCCACGCAGCGTGTCATAGTCTCTTCTTCTGAGTGTGCTCTTCCCTGACCCCCTGATTGCTGTGTGACAGGGGGGCCGGCAGAGACACACTGAAGGTCGCAAGCAGACCGTGACATCATCACGGTACTGACCGACTGGGGTCAGCGGCTCCCCGCTCTCATATCACGCTGTGCTACTTGTACTACTTGCATTACTTGCTGTTTATTTTATGTGTAGTTCCACAGCGTGTTTTGGATTCTGTGATCTAGTAACTGATGGTGTGGTAGCATGCTTGGCTTCCCTTGGCTAGTCAGGTTGCACAAGTTAATTAGTGGTAGGGGTTAAATACTTTTATGCTCATTCTCCCTGCCCTTGCTGTGTGTGGTCTGACTCTGTTGCTCATTCAGCTTCAAGGGATATACTTCAATGTGCGATCTCTAGACAACAAGTGAGTGACACATCTTTAACAAGCTCCTTTAGCTGAGTTTAAAAACCGGAGGTGCAGTGTGTGTGAAAGCGTGTTGCTGAAGTATGTTGCTGTTTATGTAAGTGAAAAGATCAAAAGAAATTATTAATGATCCAGTTTTTGGAGAATCACTGTCCCTCTAAGACGTAAGGTACTGTAGTTCTCTTAACATTCCTGACAGCAGGATATTTTTTTATTATTATTAATATCTCCATGTGACGGGCAGTCTTACCCACATTCATAAAACATACAACATACAACATTCATCCCAATAAGTGAGATGCCAAAATTAATATATTACTTTTAAATAAAATTAACATTGAAACATTTTACAATTTAATCACAAGCAGTAAGTAAACCCTTTAAACCGGCCCATTCCTAGTTAAAATGACTGAATATATGTAGAGAAAAGGGATCTTTGGTGAACATTCCAAATTTTACATTTTTTATCTGATTGATTGACAGCTACCAACCTACCTGAATGAAGAGATGCTTCTATTACCCACTGAGGAAAGCTGTAATCAAATACATTTTCAATAGACCTATGCGTTACTGACCTGGCAGTGAGAACGGAACAGTTACCTCTCAGCGGCAGCAAGCCATTTTTATATACATTACCTGCTCATAGAGGTGCATATCCACTCAAGCATTTCATATAGATTATATATTACCTTGGAGCATGGAGCACCTGTGTTTCAGGTATAAAATTGGCATCACAGATTCCAATATTCAAACCATCATTCAAATCAAACTAATCCGAACCGCCATACGTACAACTCAAACCAAATCCTGAAATTTTTCTTAAGATAGAGAGTTTGCATGCCATGCAGGTAAGTCAGACTTTCTCAAACTCCCCCTATAAACACCAGCCTTGGCAGTTTTTATGGAATCGAAGGCTGGGATGACACCTATTTTCAATAAAAAGTGGCTACTCTTTATGACGGGAGATAAAGAAGCAGATGAAAGCTGGCCGTTTTACTGTAGTCTGCAGTTGCAGAAGTTCCTGCTTGATATATGCAGCAGGCAGTTTATTGCTGCATAACTCCTGTAGCCTCTCGCCAAAAACTATTACTGTCCAAAACAGCCATGAGAGAGCATACCAAACTTTCAAGCAGCATGGTATGGATACTACACTGGATGTTCCAGGGTAATGGCACATCACTCTTGTTCGTTGGTCATTCAGTTGGTCCTCTGTCTGTCTGTCCTTTATATGCATTTATATACTGCATTTATATGCAGTTTTCTGCATTGGGGTCCCTCACCCTCCCACCACACTTTCCTGGCCCCAGACTTTAAGCAGCTACTCCGCAGCGTGGGGTTCGTTTCTTTAGGATTTGCTGTGATCGGATGAAGGCCGGTGCACTTGGTTTCACCTCTGTCTCAGAGGACCGATCACTCAATGCCGTTTCTTATTCCTCAAGGTTCACCTTATCTACTGAATGCCTGGCAACATGGACCTGAGAAGATAAGAAAAATTCAGATGAGGGAAAATACTGCTCTCCAGATAAATGTGGGGGTCTTGTGCCAGCGCTTAGGACTAATTTTCTTTCCACTGTCATTCATACATTCCTCCGCCCATCTGGGCTTCTGTCTGTCTGTCTGTCTGTTTGTGGCTCAGTCAGAGGCAGGTTTTTGCTCTGTGGCCCCTCCCCCTCCCAGCTTGCTGGCTGTGCCCAGACCAGCTGCTGCTGAGCGCGAGCCAATCACAGGACAGCTGAGGATCACGGACGACTGATGAAGTGTTGCCTTGCAGACGCTTCCCCGTATGGGCCGGCCCACCTGCCGCACAGATAATAAAAAAAAAAAAAAAAAAAGCCACAACGTTCGAGCCTCTGAGTTAATTTCTCAGCTGTCTCAGGCCCCTGCATCATTATAATGGGAGCTGCCACTGATATAACTCTGTTCCTGCAGAAAGCATTTTTGCTCAGGTTCACCCCTGATTCCTCTGTCTGCCCACAGGCCCAGCTCACACAGGGTCACTGCGTTCGTGGTCAGAATGCTGAACAGGAGGTGGTGTGGTCATTACATTACATTACATTATTATCATGTAGCAAATGGTCTCATCCAGAGTGGCTTACATAGATTACAATTTTTACATGTTATCCACTTATACAGTTTGGTATTAACTGAGGCAATTTTGGGTTAAGTACTTCGCCCAAGGGTACAGTAGCAGTGCCCCAGTGGGGAATCGAACCAGTGATATTTCAGTTATGAGCCCTGCTCCTTACTGCTATGTTAAACTGCCTCTCCAGTCAAAAGCAGAGAGGGTTTGACAGTGCTTTTGGGTTGTCCGTGTCTGCCTCTTTGACAGTTGCTAGACAGATGGTCAGTTTTCCAGGCCTCCAGGCCTTTCCTGCTGATGTTGGGGATGACCACTGGCTGTATCTGCCCATCTGGGCTGTCCCAAAGGGCTGAAAGGCGGTTTTTACACTTCTCTCATTCTCCCTCATTTCTTTTTGTCTCCTCTTTCTGTCTCAGTCCCTCTCTCTGTTTGCCTGTCAATCATCCATCCTCTCTCTGTCTCTCTTGTCTTTCTCTTTCTCTCTCTCCCTGCATCCATCCCTCTATTTGTCAGTCCTGCATCTCTCTCTCTCTCTCTCCCTCCCCTCCCCTCCCCTCCCCTCCTCCTCCCTCTCCCACTGTCCCAATTTATGTGGACACTGCAGCCCCCCCCCCCCCCCCCCCCGAGCCATGCCCCACCCAACACAGGATTATCAAATAGAGGAAATGTGGATTAGCGAGGTGATTCACTGGCTTGCATAAGATGGCAAACTTGCATAACCCCTCCCCGCATGGAGGAAGTGAATGTGTACACATGTGAGTAGGTCAGTCCCATACAAATCAGCTCCCCCAAAAGAGATGAGCAGCAGTGCTCGGCTATCTTAACTACTGGCATGGTATCTCGCAAGCCCAGGCCTGTATGTTATGCCCAAGTTTGGCCACATGTGTACAGCAAGCCGGCCCAATTCTCCCTCGACTCTGTATGGAGAGCGAATACACAGAAAAGGCTATTAATAGTGTTACAATGCCTGCTATATTTGGCTTTTACAGTCACGCCTGTAATTCCCTGAAATTGGGTAGCATTTGCTTATGTGTTATTGGGAATATTTTTTTTAGCTGATTGGAGGATGGGCAAGCTGTAGGATATTTCCCAGCTCAGGGAAGCAGCTGTCCTGCGGTATGATTATTTACTGTGGCAAAACTTTTCTTCAGGAGTTGCTGGGGTCAGTCAGGGTTGGGCCAGTTTTCTGTGTGTAATTTATTAAGTTTTTTTATTTGCCAAAGTTATCTTAATCTAATAAACCACTTAAATAAGAAAAATACTGTGTGAATGTGGGAATAACTAGATGGCCAGACTGAGATTTTAGCCAGGCTGTAAGGGAATCCCTTACTCTTTGCAATTTTTCATTACATTACATTACATTAAATTACATTACATTCATTTAGCAGACACTCTTATCCAGAGTGACTTCCAGCACAAGAGCACGAGAGAACAGAAATGTATCCATACAAGTTGAATGAGCAAAAGTGTCAGATCAGGTTAACAACACTCCCAGACCAGTGAGTGTGAGTATCATTCAAGCCCTACCACAAGTTAACCTGTGCAATCTGACTAGACAATGGAAGTCATGTAGATTACCATACATTGGTTGCGATATCGTCTGCACCATTTGATACCTTCTTAGAAAAATACCTTTGGATGAGGGGGAAGACTGCCCCCTACAGGCCCTATAACACCACTTCCAGCAGCAACCTGGTCTCTCATCTAACTTACTTTACATTACACTACATTATTCTTATTTTAGCAGATGCTCTTATCCAAAGTGACTTGCATAGATTACAGTTTTTACATGTTACCCATTTGTAGAGCTGGATATTTACTGAGGCAACTATGGTTTAACTACCTTGCCCAAGGGTATGATAGAAGTGCCCTGGTGGGGAATCAAACCAACAACTTTTAGGTCTCAAGTCCTGCTCCTTACCACTACGTCACACTACACTAAATACTACGCAAGCTCCGCCCTGCCTAACCTGAGCCAATCAGGGAGGAGAGAGTTGCAGGGTGCTATGGCAGCTGGAGAGCTCGGCTAAGCTTTAGTCTTTGACTCTGTTTCTCCATACTTGTCAGTGTAGAGATCCACGGTCTGGAGAAGTGGCTCCAGGAAATGCCTCATGCAAAAGCGTGGGAGATGGGGATCTGGCACGGGCTATACGGAACGCCAGCCAGCAGGGAGGAGAGCCTTCACCGCAGAGCTATTTGGAACTGTGGTAAGAATTTATAACCACAGGGTCATGGGTTCACATCCCTTAATTGGACATTGCAGTCACACTCTCAAGGTACATCTCTTTTGGCCCAAAAACCTGGCAGAATATCAGGGAGATAAGTAAACTGTGGGCTGTGCTTGTCACCCTGGAAAACAATGCCATTTGATACCTTCTTTATGAAAATAATTGCAGAGCGTTTTTTTGGAACGCTTTTTTTTCCCCCTGCAAAGTGCTGCGCTTCAATTTCCGATAATTGAGTTACAGGCAGATAAGCGTTTCTGCTGGCGCTCCAAGTCATTTGCAGCTGCGTGGAGACAAATCAATGTGAAAAATGTCATGTTCGGGGAGGGCCGACCTACTGGGATTCAGAGACGCAGACAGGACATCTGTTAGTTTAAATATCTCCCTGAGGGGAGGGGCCATCAGTCCTGCCTCTCTCTCCATGTAATTATCTGTGATTTATTTGCTTTGCGGACACAAACAAGTGGAAAATTCAGCACAACCTGACTGGTTATCGTGTGTGTATTTGTCCTCTGAAATAAGCCCATTTTCTCATCTTCCTTCTTAATGACTGTTAATTTACGGAGTGTGTGAGATTTCCCCTGGGCTGTAAGGTCACATGCTAAGTTCTCCATCGCAAAGCCGTTTGTTTTACAATGGGTTTGCTGTTGTCATTGTAACTGACATGTTTGACAGATTAAACCTGTGAGACCCAGAACACACAGAAACAAAACAAAAACAAAGCAATATTTCAAAACCGCATTTCTCCAGAACTGAGAAGTTGTACATATTCCACCAGACATTCCAGGTTGTAATATATTACTGTTAGATGCTGATTCTGGACCAAAGGTGTTTTTGGGATCGATGTATGATGTCTCTTGTTGTTGGAGCAATATGTTTTTGTTTTGCAAATCTGAAAACAGCAAAGGAAAAACTAAAGAGATCAGAAGGGGTATGGTATAATACTTAGGTTATATGTCATTGCTGTTTGCGTAGACCAGTCTTGTTCTCTGATACTTCCAGTTTGTACCTCACTAGTGTTTGAAGTGAACAGAAGTGAAATTTAATGGAGAAGGCAGCCAATTTATGAACACATTCTTCTCTGAGTCACGTTAAGCAGCCAACATAACTTGATCCCTGGATTCAGTCAAAACCAGTGAGTCATCTAAAGGGAAAGTGCTATTTGGGTGAGTAAACAAATCTCCACCGACGAATCTCTCCCTGCTTATGCTGTCTTGGGGACGGCTTCTGGGGTTGTGTATTGTAATATGTAGCTGTATGGAGATGTATTATTCCAGTGCAGCTTTTTAAATGAATCGGGCTTTTATTTGAGTCAGCTTGGCAGTTTTGATCAGATCCAGGTGTGAGTTTTGGTGATAAATCCATTGCATCTAAATAGCTGCTGCCATGTAAGAATCTCCAAGCGCAAAACAGTCAATGCTCACTGCCGAGTGTGCAGCACTCAACTACGTGATCCACAAAAGGATTTATATTTCTGAAGCATTAACAAAACAGCATTTATGGTGGGGATGCAAATTAGATTGGAAAAGTGTACACAGCAAGATTGCAAATCAGATTAAGAATTTGGCCAGGACTCCGGTACATGAGGTAATTTCATTTTATGTTCACAGTACGTTCCATTTGCTGAAAGCATCAAAACAGGACTTGGCCATCAAGTGGAATTAGCTGTGGGTGACTGTAGAGTGGTGGCACTTTCTAGCATTGTGAAAAGACAATAACAACTCCCCACTACATTTTTGTTCATTTCTCTGTTGCCAGCTTTCTCTCCCGTGTGCCTGTGTCACAGACAGAATATTCATTACCATACGGCAAATAGGAGGAAAAAAATGCACGTCATTGATTATCAAAATTCATTGATAATCATGGATTACCAAAATTCAGGACAGAAAGAAATTTCTTCCGTGGAAGGCAAAAATCTGTGTAGTTGAATCTATGGAGCTAAACTTATTTAGTCAATTCGATTTTAAATTAGAAAAAAGAGTTCTTTTTTCTGCTGTGATGTATTTATATATTAGCCTTGCAAGTTGTCTGGATAAAAGTACCTGCCAAATAAGCATAAGTAATAACAAAATACATTAAATGGAATAGCACTTTCCCTTTAGATGACTCAGTGGTTTTGACTGAATCCAGGGATCAGTTATGTTGAATAAATAGATTGTAACCCTTACATACACATGCACTTTATCCCAGAAGTGTGTTGACAATCCTCATTGTCAGTTGCAGTTAAACACCAATTTTCCTTGGATTAATTTCCAGTATTTGAGAAAAGGTGGCCCTGGTCCTTCCTCTTTTGGCACCACTGTAGAAATGGGCACTCTTAATGGAACTGTTAATGTCTTTCCCTGAGAATTGTTTAGACTTTGCTCATTCACACGTTTTACATAAGCTCAGGAGATCAGCTGTACTGTTTATGCGGTTAATGTCACTGTTCCCAGTGCTCACCGAAACACCTTTGGATTCGGAATCCCATCAATGTCATCTTTTAATTAATGACAACCACTGATCCCAGAACAGCAGGACCCTCACAAATTAGTGATGTGCAATAAAATAAAGAAAAATCCAAGCCTAGGAAATATGAATTGTGTTAAGTCAAAACATCATCTGTATGTTTTTAAAGATAAATAGCAATTTAATAATTTTCACTGCCATATACAATAAACTTCATGTGCATAATGTTGCATGCATAATGTTCACATGTATATATTGTAAAATCACATAGATATACAGTAAATACTTGAAAACAGTTCAGTTTTTATAATAAACTGCCTATATTACATGCAGGAATACATGTATCAATGTATTCCTTACAAATATGGAAGGATTTCCTTCATAAATTAGAATATTCCAGAACATGCCAAATAAGAATATTTTCCCAGAAAAGGGGATTTTGAAGGATTTTAAAATGATCCTGATGTGCAAACTGCCATGCTTGCAAGATCATAAATTTCATAAATTTAGTGTCTGGCTTATGAATACCAGGACACGTTTTGGGTATGAAGATATAGAAATATACCCTTTGATTGCTATCATAAAAAGGAATATTCAAAAATGCAGAGATCTTAAGTTCATAATTTTGCATTTTGGACATTTTTAAGACAGGTGCCAACTTGTTATTGTAGGAGTATTAGAACGAAACTCCCATAATTCACCTACATTCAGTTCTCTTTTTGGCACCTGCATTGTGCTTTTTAGTAAACAGTATTTCAGACGTGTTGCTGATGTTGGTTTGGGGAGGGGAATGAAGGCCAGAATGAGCAGTAAAGGAGGATGTCTCTGTTGGTTTCTGTCCTCGGGTGGTTTGCACTGTGCTTTTTCTGGGCCCTGTGGCGCGGGACAACTCCTCTCTCCTCTTTCCGTTCAGAAGGCGAAATGACCGCGGCGGCGGGCAGATTGCTCTCTTCTGCCGCCGCAAAGGTTAATGGGAACTCCGGACCCCTCCGCTAACTGTGGAAACTGGGCCATGAAAACAACTGCACTTTGAAAGAAGTGGGTTTTTTTTGTTCCTGGAGGAGAAAGCTGTTTGCAAGTCCTATGGACAGGGGCAGAGAATGCTTTAAAGAAACATAACATTCTTCTGGTTGTTTTAGGTTGTTTTTTTAGGCAAGTCTCATTCTACTGTGGAAAGAGTGCTCACAGTTTGTGTGGATACTGTATTTCTGCTCACCAAGAGAGACCTACACACACACACACACACACACACACACACACACACACACAAACCATTACAACCCACAGCACTACTGGCAGGGCACAGTGCTGTATAAATCCACGCAAACCCACACAGAGTAGACTTGGGTGAATGTAAACTCTGAAAGACTCGCTGAATCCTATGGAGAGTGGGTGTCTTCACCTCTGCAGCTTCTTCAGCCTCTAACATGAAAACAGCTTCAAGATAACTGTCTAGTGTCCTGGGATGTCGGAATGGGATTCACTAAAAGAAAATGTGAGTTTTGTGTTTTTCTTTTTAATCCACACCGCTCACTGTGTAAGCATGCATCCTGAAGCCCTGCAAAGGCCTGCACTCCCAGAATATGAAATACAGAAACCTCTTACACAACCAGTGACAATCAATGCACCACCTCTTTTATCCTCTCTACCTGTGCCATTACATAAGGTATAACTGCCATAATTTCTTGAAAGGTTCCTGCCCTTTGACCTCTGAGTGCTTGGCTGTATTCTGTGAAAGCCTGCCCATTCAATCCTTTCTTTTTTCCCCCCAGATCTTTTCATCTCTCTCTCTCTCTGCCCCTGGCTCCCGTACGGAAGTGTAAGCGTTAGTCTGCTGCCTGCGGGGTGTCTCTTCCAGTGGATTTAACTTCGCAATGGTTCACCTTGAGAAGGAGAACGGGCTCAGTGGCAGCTCTGGCGGAGCTGTGGGAAAAGTGTGACTCTTGTTCCGACAACCGGAGCTTGGTTCCGCAGGATAGAGAGAGTAACGGCCAAGCCTCGAGGTGCGGGCAGCCTCCGCCGGCTACGCCAGGTGGCCAGGTGCACACCAAATCCTCAACGCCTCTCCAGGAGGTCATCGGTCTGTTTCGCAAAGTGGGTTCTTTTATTTTCTCGCTCCTATTGGATTTCTCTGCCTCACCAGCACTTGCAGTGGGGATAGGATTGTCTATGAATGACTTGTATGTGAATGACTAACAAGCACCACAGGTGATAAGTTGCTTTGAGCTTTGGGCAGCTGACCATTTGCGTGTAATACATTAATAATTAAGATTGTTTGTGGAGTCTTGGGGGCGGGGAAAAGTGTTCTGTGAAGAGGATCTGAGGAGTCACGGAGTGAGCAGAGAGCAGTCAGGGAGGGTTTGTCTTCAAGAGCTCATGTCTTATTTCACAGGAGGATATGAACCGGCAGTGTTTCGCCAAGTCCTCCAACCAGCCCTCGGACACTGAAATTCTTTGCTGAGATTCGCACAGTCTGCTGAGATTCGAGGGTTTTGGCGCCGTAATTTATGTAACCCGAGTGCCAAGAGATTGATTCAAACGAATGGTCGTAGTGTGATTAATTAGCCCTCCAGAAACCTTCCCATAATGCTCTGGCTTTTGGCATGATCTCAGGTTGTGTTTCTGTGCCCCCGAAAGGATGGCGTTTGCACGCTGCTCCTTTTTAATGTTGACTGTGTTCAGTTTAGCTGGCGACACGATTTCCTTCCCCTCCCGATGTTTTATGGAAAACAAAAACAAAAGACAAACAAGCAAAAAAATCATACTGCACGTGTCCTTTTGTATTAGTGAAAATTGTTGTCTTGTCCAGCCTCTCTAAAAAAAAAACAAAAAAAAAAACAGCAAGACAGTTCCCCCTGAGCCATGAAAGTGGTTTCCTGTCTTTTGCTATTGAAGAGTGTAAGGTCATTCGTACTCTTTTGGGTCCATATTAACGATCCAACATGCAAAGCATGGTTTGATACTTCAAACGTTGTAGTGAAGTCACTCTCCCGGGCCTTCGATTCCGCTCTTTAAATCTACATTTGAGTCACGTTTTTGACACTGATAAGAACTTGAACACACTGAGAGGATATTACTGTTGTAACTAATTTATTTGCTGACAGGGAGAAGCAACGGGGTTTCATGTAAAGTCTTTCCTTTTTCACAATGATCTGTTGCGGGCTGTTTTATTGGGGTTGAAGTGCCCCACTTCATCAAAGGATTTTCGGCAAGTCGTCGCCTCCTTCTCGCTGTCCTCTGGCCAAACACTGTGGTAAATTAGGTTCCTTTGGAGTCTTTTTTACAGCCTCAGTTTGCAACCGGAGAGAGACTTCCCAGGGTTGCATGTGGATGTATGCGCTTTCCTGTGGCCCTGAAACACATGGCAAAACCCACACAATTTCAGCAGCTGACACTCTGAAATACGTAATTCACTTCATTATTCTTCCTGCTTGCTTGGGGAGTTTCTGGCTTGCGGTGACACAGTCGCTCTGTGAACTATTGAAGCACTTTTTAATGGAGGTTTCTAAAGGAGATGAAGATGTTCACTCAAGGGTATATCCCAGAAACAGCAGGCCACTTGAGGTTTGGATTCATAAATCCACTTATCGACAGGAAGGCTTCTGACTTGTGTACATGGTTCCTAAGTCTGAAATGGTCAGCTTCAGCTGGTCACATGTCTGATGACTTGCATGCATAAGGAGTGACTATGTGGGGCAGGAGGAGTAGAGGAATTCATTGTGGCCAAATGACCAGCTGTTTCCCAGCAACGTGGTAGGCACAGAAACTAAAGCAAACATGTCCAAACTAAAGTTTTAAAAAAAATAACAAGTAAAGAGGCAGTTGAGATGGAACAGTGCTGCCACAGACCCTCTCTAAACGCCATGGAAGGCAGGCTAAAAATAGAGGCTTGCCAGAGAGGGGCAGGATTTAGAAAAATTCTGAGAATGGGGGGGTTGTGTGTGTGTGGGGGCCGGGGGGAGGGGGTGCGGAAAGAGGAAAGAGTATGGGCTCCAGGGCAACAGCTTATCTCAAGGGAGAGAGGGGAGAGGGAGATTACGAATCGTCAGAGAAGCAGAAAGAGCCGCCCAAACCCGCCGCCCCTCCCTTGCCAACACCCCCCCCCCCCACCCTGGCAGGCCATTCCTCCACTTTACACGAAAAACCACCGGGGAAACGCAAGGTATCTTCACAGGGACGCTCAGCAGGGCCACCGCGTCTCACAGCTGGAGAGAGGACCGAAAATATGAGAGAGGGGGCACTGTTTCGGACAGAGAACATTGCAGTCCTGTAGTGTGGCTCGTCAAACGACGGGCTCCGGGCACGAGAGGAGAACGGCCCTGCCAAAAACTGTCCCTCTGTGGCGTCTGCTGTGCGCGGCCAGCTGCACAATGCCATCTGTGGGGATGTGTACTGTGTCGCCCGTTTGAAAATGCCTTTCGCTGCAAAGGCCTTTAAAGTCACTACAGTAATCTATGGCCGTGGGAGAGGTCCACATGAAAGTGATGCTTAAAGGATCTCAATCATCCTCTCTGCTGGTGCAATTACCACAATGTGCTCCTCTGAGATTACCCTGCGAGTGATAGTGTCTTCAGATGGGAGAGTGATCAGAGCTGGAGAAGAGGGTTAAGTCTCAGGTGGCCTGCCTGGTCGCGGAGGTTATGGATTGGTCGTGAGGTAGATGGCTTTCTCTGTTTTCAGGGGAGCCGTGCTGATGTTAGATTTCCCGGAAAGACGGGACCTGCCGGTAAATGGAGCTTCACATGCGGTTTACCTCAGAGTGAGAGACATTGTACATTAGGGATGCAGATGTGAGTCACTGTAAACGTTAGGGAAACATGCCTTGAGTGACTGACTCATGGGGGGTGCATGGAGGGAGGGGGTGTGTGTGAGGGGGTGTGTGCAGGGGGGCTGGGGGAGAGTGGAGGAGGGGGGGGCAGAGCTGTCACAGACAGGCCAGTGAGTGTCACACATGTGGAATCTCCTCACCTGCACACCTGCTGGGCTCACCTGCAGGAGAACAGCTCAACACGGATCTCCATTCAAACGCGATGCGTGACTCACTGACCAGGCCGACGTGGAGCCATCTGTCAGAAACACACTGCAGTGATGTTGACAGCGGTGACACTCTCACAGAAACACTGTGGGAGTCCCGAGCTTCGGCAGGGTCCAAAGGTTTCCACGTGGGAAACCGCAGGGGTATGCAGGGTAACGTTTTAGTGACTGAGAAAGGGTCTGGTGTAAATCGCTGCCTATTGACATAACCCTCACACGGCTGCCTGTGTGTGTCTTTGTGAGTGGTTGAGGGATATTTTTTTCTCTGCTGTAACGAGATGCAGTTTCTGACATGTTGCTTGCTGGTTCTGTCAATTGAGTCAAAGCAGCTTATGCCACTCTCAGTATGTACTAATCTGATCCATTTTATTCACACCCTGTGTCCAAGGTGTGCCTAAAAGTATTTTAGTATGGACACTAAACACCTCCACATGAAATACATACGTATTCAGATGTAAAATGTAAGATGTCTGTGTATATATCTATTATATTATATGTACTTTTCTAATACTACTTTACATATAATAGGCAAAAAAGCTGTATTTTTTAATCTATTCATATACAAGAGGTAAACAACAGAAAAATATTAATCAAAACATACAACATGTATTTGTAAATCCATGATGTACATGGTGTAAGTAACTAAATATCAGCAATTATTACTTGTAGAAAAATCAACATATGCATAATTTTGCATTTATAAAAGTGGCAATATATTTTATTACTCAGGTTGCATTTTTGAACAACATCTACTTGAATTTATATTTTGCAAAATATTGGTAAGTGTGTGCAAGACCCAACCTTCATAGGTTGGGTAATGTATGTGTTAATGCACAATGTGAGAGTGTGCAGCTTTTTAGAGCAATAGACAAACAGCGGCCTGCTGATCAGTGCCGTACGTTATACATTCTGGCAGCTTTTCCTCTCCTATCTTAATCAAGCGGGACTCCCGCCTCTCCCCTGACCTCCTTTCCTTGTTTAAGACCGTCGTGATGGTATAGCCAAGCCCCGCCCCTCTCTGCCCGGTCCCTCTTCCCCAGCCTCCCTGCCAGTGGAGCTTATTGATCTGAGATAACAGCATGTTGCTCCTGCTCCCGCAACATCCCTTTCACATCTCTGTGACATCTCTGTGACGTTACGGTGTTGTTATTTTGCAGATGGGTGTGTGTGTGTGTGTGTGTGTGTGTGTGTGTGTGTGTATGCAGTGTGTATGTGTGTGTGCGTGTGTGTATTTGTGACTGTGTGTGTGCATATGTGCGTGTGTTTTGCATGCGTGTGTGTGTGTGTGTGTGTGTGTGACTGTTTGTGCACATATATGTGTGTGTTTTGCATGTGTGCGTAGATGTGTGTATGTCTGAGTGTTTGTTTTTAAGATGATTTCCACCTGCTTACAATGCCAGCCATAGCTGCTAAGCTCAGATGCAGCATTCCAAGAAGTCATCTGAAGTTGTTTTTATTTAAACAATTTTTTGGCAGCTGAATATATTACAGTTGGTCTGCAATTCTCATCAGGTATTAGCTCGTGAAAAGTGCAGAGGGAGAGATTTCCCGAGGCCGGATGTTAAGCTGATGTTCAGGATTACATTTCAATCCCCTAATACTGATTGAGGACTCTAGCTAAACACTATTTAATCACTTCTGAGTAATACATCTGCACTCCTCCACCAGTGTGGTCCCCACAAAGAAGAATGCGACACCGTGTTTGACCATCCAGATGTCCATCGGCACTATAATTGTCTCTTGTCTATCTACAGCATGTTTTTTTTTCAAGATCTGACATTCAGACCTCCCTCCGCCAAGGCAAAGCTGATCACTTTGTCTCCTGTCTGAGACTGCATGGTCACTCATGTGAACCCTTTAGCATTTTCCCAGAGAGAGAATGCTTTACTTAGCTACCATGGAGATGCCAGAAAGTCTGGAAAAGAATTACAGATAATGGAATGAACTTGAAACTTTCAGGCCCTATCAGGAACAGAATGCAGTATTGCCAAACCAATTGAACTCTGAGGCATTCTGTAATTGAAAACAGAGAATAAATGAAAGACCTTCGGTCTCCTTCCAGCCAGAGTTGGTTAACACACTCAGACACTCATCAGACGCTCTGACCCCCCGAAAAACAGCCCAGAATGAGTTATCACCCTCTGGTTCTTACAGGCTGGAATATGAAAGGACGTTTGTTATGACATCATAAACCGACCCGCATAATAGAACTCCCGCGACATGTGACCATTGGCTGGGACAGGCTGCCTCCACACAGAAGCTGTGTGACATTCAGCCTCTCCTTGCTGACCGTCCCGTGGTTGCCGAGGACGACTCGCTGCTACCCATTGCCCAGATTAATTAGAATCAGCCCGCTGCCGTCAGGGGTGGTGTCAGATTCAGCACCACGCCGACGCCCGCAATAAAGGAGCTCTCTGCTGTAGTGCTGCATGAGGACAATGTGGAATGCTTATTAGCGTTAGCCATAGACAGCATACAGCACCAGTCAGAAGTTTGGACACACCTGATTAAGATAGTGGGAAACATGAATTCAAAGACATTTTGATCTAAAGATTTGTGCTTGAAATGCTTGAAATTTGTTTCTCAGGTATCAATGTCACTATTTATATTTGTCTATGTATGAACTTTTAAAAAATATTTTTTGGCTACTTTGAAGAATCTAAAATATAAGATAGTTTTCATTTGTTTAACACTTTTTGGTCACTGCTTAATTCCAGTTTTTTATGTCTATTATTATTCTAAAATGTTGAGGATAGTAAAAATGAAGAAAAACCTTTCTTTGAGTTGGTGTGTCCAAACTTTTGAGTGGTACTGTACATTGGTAATGATCCTGTCTCAGACACATCAAGCACTGTGGGCAGTTGGAGGGCTATTGTTTCTTTAATGGAAAGTGGCATTTGTTGAGGAACATTAACAGAGAGGATAATGTGTTAGAATATGCTTAGGGGGCTGTGTTTTGAGCGGCAGACCACATACGCTGGCTACATGCTTGGTGTATTGTGTATTGTCTGGCTGTACATTGTGGGTTAGCCGATGTATCACCTCCGTGGCTCTGTAGTATATTCTCTGCAGCATCTTCTCTCTTCCCTGGAAGGCTTAGGTCAACATGTGTTGGTGCTTTGAACAATAAATAATGTTTTATTTAACAGAAGGACTCTGACCGGCAGATTACTGACATCGCAAGAACAAACCGCTACAAGGAAGTGGACAGTTCTCATCAGTGCTCTGAGACCTCTGCAGACCTCCAGAGTCACTGCCAAAGGCTGATACTGGCAGCCTTTCCCAGGAGCAGGCACCATGAAATGGCTTTGATCCACACTGTCCTTTTGTGATCACCATTGCAATTGCCTGTTCTTGGAGGCTCAAGTCTCAGTAGCAATCTGTTGAGTTGGCATCACTTTTTTTCCCTGGTGCTGTCAAGAGCACCTAGAGTTGCTTCCTGACAGATCGTACTGTAGGTGGTTGGACACAGCATGTATTAGTCAGTCAGTCTTGCGAGGGACATCTACTGTACACGGCGCACACCGGACACCTTTAAGCATTTCTTTGGCTTTCCAAATGACCATATAAATAATGTTAAGACCCGATTAAATACAGGTAACGAAGATTATAACATATTACATGTATATCATGTGTATCACATCTGTAATGTCTGGTTAGTATTATTAAAAACGATAACATACTGATACTTTTTCACTGAACACTAAGCATCCCTTGTGTGTCCCCCACTTGTTTGTGAAGGGATAGAACATTACGCTGTATTACATTCATTTAGCAGACGCTCTTACCCAGTGTGACTTCAAGCACAAAAGAACAGAAGTCTGTCCATTCAAGCTGAATGAGCAACAGTGTCAGACCAGGCTAAACAACACTCCCAAAACAGTGAGAGTGAGCTTAACACTGTTTAAACCCTACCACAAGTTAACCTGTGCAACCTGACAGGAATCTAAGGGATGGCAAGTACACGAACTACCATACATCATAGACTCTAGATCACAGAATCAGTAACACATTGCGATACTACACGTAAAATAAACAGCAAGTAATACAACTAATACAAGCAGCACGCACGGGCTGTTAAATCTGATCTACAAGTGTATGTATAAGAAGGCTATAGAAGGCAGATGGGCATTCATACACAAACTGTTTCTCTTTGTTTTCCCAGATTTGCCTGAAATGCAAAGCTTTTCAGCAGTCAGGAGGAGCAGTTGCAGGTTTTCTGCTTGTCCTGTGAAGTGCATGGCTGTAGATGGAAATACATTTGTATTCAGACTGTACCTCCAGTCCTCCACTGCAAGGAATTCAGTCATTTAAAGTCATAACTCTGAGACAGAGGTAGAATCTCTACATCAGTGAGAATGAGTCTTGCTCCAGGTATGAGCTGCTACAAGATAAATATTTAATCTTCAGGGTTATTACAGTTTACTAGGGGAATTCATAGAAGACACACACAGACCGGTGTGTCAGTTCTGTCTTCCTGCCCATGTGCGCACTTTTGGCTGTGGGCTGAACTGTGTGTTGAATGACTGCCTGTCCGTGTCCAATGGGAACGTAGTCACCTTCCCCTTTTGATCTGTCCATCTGCTTATTCACTCTGAGACGGTGGCTGAATTCAGGATGTGGGGGGTAGGGGTGGGGGGGGGGGGGGGGGGGGAGAGGTGGAACGGAAAGATGAGGGAGGGGATGATTCTGGGTGCAGAGTACTGTTGAACTGTGGGATTGCCAAATTTGGCTAACATTCCTCCGGTCTTTACAGCCTCATCTCTACTGCATCTCTCTTTCCCTCTTCCTTCCGAAATCCTTCTCTCCTCCAACCCTCACAGCCACCTTCCTGTCTGTAAACCTGTTGTATTTATCTGCCTCTGTTTTACAATGTCTCCTCCTTGAGGTTTTAGATCAAACATTTATTAGACTGAATCCCTACTGAACTATATGAACGAAATCATTTTATCTCACACACATCAGCGTACGCACAAAAACATACGTGTGCATTCACTCTCTCTTGTGTTGTGTGAGTGTCCCTGTAAGTGTGTGTGTGTGTGTGTGAAGGCATATCAAACCCCATTCGTCCCCTTCTGTCTCATCAGCCTATCAGTGATGTCACTAATTGAAGGAGCACCTGGTTTCCTTGCCCCTCCCCTTTCTCTACCCATTCTTCCTTCCCCCTTTTTTCCACGTTTGCTAAAGAGAAGAGATCCCAAGCAAGAAACTTTCTATTCTCAATTACGGAGACTTTTACTCTCCCTTTTCACGTTCTTGCAAGCTTTCAAGCGGGAACCGAAAAGTCCTTTTAAAGTGATTGAACCGACACAGGCGATGTGAAAAGGATCGTTTCCGAGCGCGTGCCTACTATACGCTGCAGTGCCTGCCAAGTGTGTGTCTGCGTGTCTGTGTGTGTGTGTGTGTGTGTGTGTGTGTGTGTGTGTGTGTGTGTGTGTGTGTGTGTGTGTGTGTGTGTGTGTGTGTGTGTGTCTGCGTGTGTGTGTGTGTGTGTGTGTGTGTGTGTGTGTGTGTGTGTGTGTCTGTGTGTGTGTGTCTGCGTGTCTGTGTGTGTGTGTGTGTGTGTGTGTGTGTGTGTGTGTGTGTGGAGGAGGAGACTGCGAGTTCCACTGAACTTCAAAAGCCTGCCGTCAAAGACATCCTGGTGCTCTTATTTTAATGCCACCAAAAAAAAAACAACATGGAAAGGGCTTCTAACACATTTCCACTTCTGGGTATCCTACACTGAGGAGGAAATGTGCACATGTGCACCTGATCGAACGCTTCATGGTGTGTTGAGAGTATCTTGGGTGATATGTTGAAATGTCACTGGAGGATAAACGTGAGATGAAGATGTGATTCGATTGTTGTGTTTGCTTGTTCGTCTTTCCAGAGGACATTGCAGCACGTCTGTCTCTTCCTGTGGCATCTCTCCTGGTAACGGAAGTGCTTTGATGAGCTAATATCCCCGAAAGAATCACACTCCACTGTAAATGCTATAATGAAGTGTAGTGTGGGTTCGTTTGGAGTTTGGTCAGGCAGGTCACAACAGAACATTTGGATTTACTGCAGTGGTGCCACTGTGTCTGTGCACACTCTCAAAAATCGTCTGTCCATTTGGTATGGGAAGCCTCCCTGAAGCTTTTAATACAGCGTGTGTGTGTGTGTGTGTGTGTGTGTGTGTGTGTGTGTGTGTGTGTGTGTGTGTGTGTGTGTATGTGTGTGTGTGTGAATTTGTCCATGTGATTTTGTGTTTGTGAGAGAGTTTGTGTGTGTGTGTGTGTGTGTGTGCGTGTGTGTGTGTGTGTGTGTGTGTGTGTGTGTGTGTATGTTCGTGTGTATGTGGAGTGTATGGAGTGTGTGTGTGTGTGTGTGTGTGTGTGTGTGTGTGTGTGTGTGTGTGTATGTGCGTGTGTATGTGGAGTGTATGGAGTGTGTGTGTGTGTGTGTGTGTGTGCGCGGGCCTGTGTGCGTGTGTGTGTGTGTGTGTGTGTGTGTATGTGCGTGTGCATGTGGAGTGTATGGAGTGTGTGTGTGTGTGTGTTTGTGCACTGAGGAAGGGACTCTTTCTGGCTGTAAATGAATTTTGTGTGTGTGAGAGAGTTTGTGTGTGTGTGTGCGCGGGCCTGTGTGCGTGCATGTGTGTGTGTGTGTGTGTATGTGCGTGTGCATGTGGAGTGTATGGAGTGTGTGTGTGTGTGTTTGTGCACTGAGGAAGGGACTCTTTCTGGCTGTAAATGAACACGCTGAACACTGTCAGGCCCTGTTACAGACCTGTGCAGCTGTGATGTTAGCGACGGAGGCCGATAACATCACTCACAGGAGCAGCAGACCTGGGCAGGAAGTTACATGTGACCAGGCCTGACACTCGTCTCAGGGTATCTAACTCTGCCAGACAGCGCTGTCTGTTACACACACACTCTTCCCTAGCTTTCTGCAAAATGAGGACTTAAAACTGACACTGCTGTCCCTGGATACTGCAGGTGTCTGTCTATCCACATGAGAAAATCCTGCTCTCAGCTGTAACAGTCCATTGTTAATTATGCATTATTGTGCATTAATGCCATTGCAGTTTTTTTCTCCCTTCCAAAATGGGGGGGGGGGGGGGGGGGGGGGTAGAAGTGAAATCCCAGCATTTTGAGAGAGTTGGCTGGTTGCAGGAATGACTTGCCGTGGTCATTCCTGAGACGCGGATGATGGGATGGCATTATCAGTGTGGCACAGAGTCTGGGAGACGTGCTCTGTAACCTCACAGTGCTGGAGCGGAGGGAGGCTGTCCTCGTCTGAGCCGATCTGAACACGCTGCTGGCTTTGCCGGGTTGCCAGCTGTGAGGGAAACCAGGCTACTGTCTGTGAGGGAAACCAGGCTACTGTCTGTGAGGGAAACCAGGCTGCTGTCTGAGAGGGAAACCAGGCTACTGTCTGTGAGGGAAACCAGGCAGCTGTCTGAGAGGGAAACCAGGCTGCTGTCTGTGAGGGAAACCAGGCTACTGTCTGAGAGGGAAACCAGGCTGCTGTCTGAGAGGGAAACCAGGCTGCTGTCTGTGAGGGAAACCAGGCTGCTGTCTGTGAGGGAAACCAGGCTACTGTCTGTGAGGGAAACCAGGCAGCTGTCTGAGAGGGAAACCAGGCTGCTGTCTGTGAGGGAAACCAGGCTACTGTCTGAGAGGGAAACCAGGCTGCTGTCTGAGAGGGAAACCAGGCTGCTGTCTGTGAGGGAAACCAGGCTTCTGTCTGTGACCGAAACCCAGCTGCTGTCTATGAGGAAAACCAGGTTGCTGTCTGTGAGGGGAAACCTGACTGCTGTTCATGAGGGACACTAGCGTCCTTTCTGTGGTTGAAACCAAGATGCTCTCCGTAAGGGGAAAAAAGGCTGCTGTCAGTGAGGGAAACCAGACTACCCTCTGTGAGCTTGCCGGAGGTTCAGCCACCTTCATTCTCTCCCTAATGGTTTTCTGGAGCTCCTGACATTCGACAGATGGTTTTAGGTGAAGCAGATTAGAGTGTTTAATCTGGTAATATGATACAATGTGGAAAAACAGAATGACATCAGGAGATATGAAATGATTTAAATTTTTTGAAAGTTGAAAAAGAATGTTTAAAAATAAAACAGTGAAATGTTTGCAGCCAGCTGATTGCTTCTCCCATAAAAGATTTTCATTAAAAACATAGGAATAGGGATATACAAAAAGTATGAATTTGTAAAAAATGCGACAGATTAAAACAGGTGTGTGAAAAAATTCAAGATAGTCAAAAAGTCAAAGAGAATGGACATTCTACCAGCTGCTTTGCTTTATGTATCCCACCTCTGGAAATGTTTTTTTTTTCCAGAAAAAAATAAGGGGGGAACTTATCACAATATCATATTTATTTATAGCATTATGAAGGTCCAAAACAGTCTTCTTTCAGTTCTTTTCCCCAACTCACCCCTAGGTGTTTTAGAATCAGTTACTTCTGGCAATCCAACTATTTTTCCTGTTGGATGGAAGTTTCAGTAATCTCAGTTTTAGAGATTGGATTTGTGGCCACATGTTTGTGTGGATTAATTTCAAAAATGGTTAAAATACAAGTAGCGTAAAGTATCTAATAAAAAAATGATGCATGAAACATCAATGTCAACAAACATGTCAATAAGAAAAAATTACAATGTTCCCTGTCTAGTTCAGTGCAAGTGCCACCATTTGCAAATATGAAAAAGTTTTAAGATTTTATTGGCTGTGTGTATAGCACACTGAAAACGGCTCATGCTCATCCAACAAGTGTAACGGTGTATGTATTCAATGGAGGTTACCTCTTAATTCATTTCCAGAGGTACTGTCTCTAGTCTTCTACATCTAAGAAGCACTGCAGGTAACATGCGGGGCGGCAGTGTGACATAGTGGTTAAGGAGCAGGACTCGTAACCGAAAGGTTGCCGGTTCGATCCCCGCTGGGACACTGCTGCTGTACCCTTGGGCAAGCTACTTAACCCACAATTGCCTCAGTAAGTATCCAGCTGTTTAAATGGATAACATTGTAAAGAACTGTAACCTACGTAAGTCACTTTGGATAAAAGTGTCTGCCAAATGAATAAATGTAAATGTAACATTAAAATAAACTTGCCTACTGACAGAATGAGTTTTTGAAACATCTGAGAACACAGTTTTCAGAACGGTGGGTGAGATGTTGAATTCACGGGAGGGTAGAGTTACAAAACTTGAAATGAACACAAACAAGAAAGGCTGTAAATTATAACAGCGTTAACTTCGAGTTTCCTGCGCTCTTTGCCTGTACCACTGTTGAGTCTGGGCCTTTAAAATTCAACAGGTCACGGTTCCAATGTATGAAATATGGAGCACATCTGTCCAAAAATGATCTCAAAAGAAACATTTTGATTTTGTTAGGACTTGGGATATGGAGAGGAATGTGTTAGTGTTAGGAGAGTTTGTTTTAGAACCACTCCGTGCCACTTTGGAGTCCGTGGGGAATTTGCAGGGACTGGTTGTAGTTTGGGGGAAATGTAAGATGCTGTCTTGGCCAATTAATCAAAGTGTTTTTTGCTTAAACACAGGTTCTTAACATCAACATTCTCCCCTGACCCCAGTGCCCAAGGTACACCCATTATTTCCTGTCACATGATATGATTGTGGACTCCTTCACATTCCCTTATCCATTTCTGTTTGACAGAGTGAATGGCAGTCAGGCATGTACACTGAGTACTGCTGCTCTGTTTCAGAGGCTTGCTCATGCCAGGGACTGAGAGAGAGAGAGAGAGAGGGAGAGAGAGAGAGAGAGAGAGAGACAGAGAGAGAGAGACAGAAAGATGGGAATGTAGACCCTTGAACCAGATCTTTCTCTGTGTGTGTGTATGTGCATGGGTGTGTGTGTGTGTGAGTGTATGTGTGTGTGTGTGTGTGCGTGTGTGTGTGTTCATATCTGTGCGTGCATGCTTGTGTATGTGTGTTTCTCTGAAGGGGTCACTCTGCCTTTAAAAGCCTGAAAGAGTGTGTGGGTATTGATTCTGCTAACCTTTCCTTGGACTCGTCTCTCATCTCCCCCTGACTCCAGCAGATCTGAAGCCGCACACAGCACCCCCGTGCTCCCTGTCCTGCTGATTTGCTCCGGGACATTTAGAACGGACGGAGAGGCAGGTAGGGCCAGGGCAGGGCCTGTTTTCAGAGGGGAGAGGGGGGAGGCTACTCCACTCTAAATTATGCCCTTTGCATGATGTGGTAACAGCAGGAGAAGAAGCAGAACCTCAGACCAGACTTTCGGGAATGGAGGGGTGGAGAAGGCCAAGGTTCAGACACAGAAGGCATTTTCAAATGCCTTTGGGTGCATGCATACGTGGGAGTGTGGGAGTGTGTGTGTGTGTGCGTGCGTGCGTGCGTGCGTGCGTGTGTGCGTGCGTGCGTGCGCGCGTGTGTGCGTGCGTGCGTGCGTGCGTGCGTGTGTGCATGCGTGTGTATGTGTGTGTGCGTTTGTTTGTGTATATGTTTTTGAGAGGAGGGGTGTGGGCAGAGAGAGAGGGAGAGAGATCAGCCACAAGACAGTGAGAGAATTCATGAGACAGACCACAGTACGTGCCTCTGGGGTGGTTGTTTAGGCAGGGTTAGGACACAGACACATACGACAACCCCGCTGGCTCGGATGAAAAACTTTCTGTTCTGCATGACACAGCTGCTGGGTCACTGGAGAGCATGTTTTAACCAGGCTGCTTTTTCCAACACATTTCCAAAGCAGTGCTGTCTTGGGTCACGCGACTGTGCAGGTGGGCAGCCCAGCAGTTACAGAAAATTTAGGAGGTTTTTAATTGAAGGACTTCGTATTTGTTCTCTGCTTGAGGTCGAGACAGTACTCACAGCATGCACCCAAATAACTTAGGAAACAGTCTGCAGGCTCGTTCTCCAGTTTTCTCTCCATAATTAGAGGTTCCTGTACAATGCTGTGGCAAGATCAAAAACACAATTAGTACCCTCCACCCTCCAAAGAAATGCCCCAATACACAAGTTTATTGCTTGTTTTTGTAAATTCAGTGGCGTCAAGGAAATTCAGCAGTTTGTGCATTTGATTCGGGATACTGTCTTTTCCCGACGTTAGAACCTTGTCACCCTCCAGGAATATTGCAGCTGTGCCTCTAATACCTTATTAGTTCATGTCTGTGTAATCTGTACTGGTGTTCAACATGTCTGCTGTTTCTTTACTGTACTTTCTTGTCTCTTATTTTCAATGAGAGGAGTCTGTGAGATGACTGTGACTCATTTAAGCCCCAACACTTAATCAATGGGTGTGAACTCTGCTGAATATGTAGTCTGGATTAGAAATGCTTATTAGAACAAAGGTTGAGCTTTGTCTTTTTTTAATAGACTGTCTGAAAAGGCAAGAGTTTGGATTTAGGGAAGCCAAGCGCAAGCATGCTGCAAGTCGTTCTCTAAGCAGATTCTCTGAGACTCACCTGTGCCTCAGGTGAAAGTGGTTGTGAAGCGCCCCTTGCGACATGCCTTACGAGACTGCCAGTCCTGTTTTCTGCTGAGTGGCAGTTTTGTTTTGACTTGTTTTTCGATTTCGTGCCCTCTGTGCTATGTTCACATTTCCTTGCAATTTGTTATATTTTTTAAACTGCATTCAGTGCCTCAGGCATAAAGTCAGCACAATTTTTTTTTGTTTTTTCCCCATTTATTCTGCTTCCTGTCTGATATTTACAAAGGCTTTTTTTAATCACCGCTTCTGTTTCGTGGGGAGGTAGAAAACAGCACGCTCCATGACGAATTTCATGGAGAATTTCAGTCCTTCCTGTGGGAAGTGAAACCTAAACCTAAGATAAAATATCTGTCCCATATGTGGCACTGCTGAGCCCTGCTCTGCTCTCTTGGCATTACAAAGTCACTCAATTATGTTCATTGGCTTTTCGCTGCAGCAGAATCCAGTGCATTAACACCTGACCTGCGGAACCGCGTGCCGGAGCCTGACGGTCTCACTGACTCGTCTTTAAATGGGAAACAGCGCAGGTGATATCGGATTAATCCACAGACAGATGGGAGAGGGACAGCTACCATTAAAACTACCTGTCATGACTTGGTATGAGCCGCAGGACACTTTGCAGGTTCCCAGACTGAGCAGATGTTAAACTCGGAGAAGATGTTATTCGTCTCTGTGTGAATTCTTCTTCATGACTCCGGAGGAAAGCCTCTGTGTTACAAGGGCTGGGTGGTGTATTGTTTGTAATTGCGCAATTCTCCAGTATATGTTTCCAGCATATTATCTGAAATGGCTGCGCTTGCACTTAAACCTGTACTTTTTTTTTTTTTTTTTTGCACAGGCATTCATGCGTTTCTAAACATATTAAAGTAAATTGATCTCAGATGTACATGATTCCTTAAGCATTGGCCAGCACTGTGGGAATCTACCTTTTGACTGATCAGTGACTTAACTTAAACAAACAGTTATTTGTTTAATAAAAAGGTAACATTACAGAAATAATTAAAAACATAAGATGCTGTGTATATGTGCACGCACTTGCTGGTCTGGGAGCGTTGTTAACCAGGTCTGATACTGTTGCTCAATATAACTTGTATAGATACACTGCTGGTGTCTTGCACTGGACGTTGGTCTGGATAAGAGAATCTGCCAAATGCATGCAATGTAAAGTAGTGTGATATTTTTGTGCTATATTCATGCTGTTTACACGCAATCGCTGTACCGCTACACCAAACTGAACTGAAACAGGGCAGCAGTGTGGTGTAGCGGTATGGAGCAGGAGTTGTATCCTAAAGGATGCCAGTACTCTTGTACCCTGGAGCCAGGAACTTAACCCAAATTGCCTCAGTGAATATCCATGTGCATAAGTGGATAACATGCTGTTAGCTATACCAGGCACTGTAGATGAGCATCTGCAGAAACCAGTGTAATGCAATAAAACAGCGAGGACTTTATTCATGTGTTCATTATTTATGAGTCCTGTCATTGTGCTGCATCTGGAGACAGAGTCATTGTAGACAAGCATGGTTACCTCCGATGAGGTCATCGATTTAGCTAAGGTTGTTTCCCGACATATTGGCCAAAAGTTCACAAGCCACCAAATGTTCCCATGTCCTGGTTTGTCACACATGTGTCTGCAGCTCCTGTTCTGGGCTCCAAATGTATTCCGTAAAGCTCACCGCTGGAATGCTGTGTGCAGATGTGAGTGGGGTGGATGCGTGGCAGGCGCCTGTTCTGATTGAACCTGCCTACTGTAGAATGTAGGACTGCGGTTTATTCGATGAGGTGGCAGAGGCCAAAAATCACCAACCGGGGAGCAGTGAATTTTCGGTTGTTCATTTTGCTGTGTGTGATTGTTGCAGTGTATTTTTCTGCGATGGCCCCAGTATAGCGACTGTTGCACAGACTGCTGTGCTGTGGCTTGCTTTTCCTGCGTGCCTCTCCCGGAGGTCCTTCCTGCTTCCGTCTTTAAAAAATGCAAGACGCTCAGTGGCTTGACACACTCCGTTCATCACAGCTCCGCTTAAATTTCCCTCACCCTTTTACCTCTGTTGCGTTTTGCGGTGAATATTTTTGAAGGTCGCTGGTTTTCGTTCGCATGGATTATGTGCCTACATTATTTAGCTAGTTCTGTCTAATGCTCCACAGAACACACTGCACAGTGGCTAGTTTTATACCAGATCCTGCTGGTTCAGTGTTCACTAAAATACGATTCAGCTAGAATTTATAAATTGGCTACAATTTATACAACATAATATCAGTCCGCAATTATAAAAAAAGAGATATTATTTTGTATCACAATGTGTTTTTGATTCTGTGATTCAGTGACTGTGGTGTATGGTAGTATACTTGGCTGCCCTTTTCTACTCAGGATGCATTAATTAATTTGTGGTAGGGCTTGAATAGTGTTATGCTCACATTCACTAGTCTGGGAGAGTTGTTAGCCTGGCCTGGCCTGCTCATTCAACTTGAATGGATACACTCTGTTCTTTTGTATTGGAAGTTTCTCTGGATAAGAGTGTCTGATAAATGAATGTAATGTAATAATTTTTGACCAATAACCATTAACATTTATATCCTTAACTGAGTTAATCTTATGTTCAAATGCAATGCTCAAGACGTCCTTTAATATCTGTGTGTCTGAGAAAACATTCAGCGCTAGTAGCAAAATAATTTCTTTCCATCTTTCAGCATAGGAACCCACAGTTCTTGATAGGCTTGTTTTCTTCGAATGAAAGCTGTGTTGATATTAATGGCATGTTAAAATAGGGTACAGCCTGAAGCATATTGTGCATGGTAGTTTTTTTACTTCAATTCTCTTACTTTCTGACAGAAAATTAGATTTATGGGTTGTATATTAAATGTGTTTGATGAAAACTTTTTGGTAGTTTTTTTTTTGGTGAGGGGAGTGAGGCAGTTATGCTTGTTCTTGTATGAGCCTGCATGCACACAGAAAGCTGCCCCTTAAGGATTAAGCTTAGAAAGAATTCTCTTTTAGGGGATCAAGGGAAATTTTGTGCATACTAAATTTTTAATGTGCTTCTAGTTTGTGCCTTTTTTTACATATGGTTGTATGGTTTGGTACTGACATTTAATGTAATTAATACCTTCAATGTTTCAACCCACCTCACTTTTCTGGTTAAGTAAAAGAAAGAAAAATGTATTGCAGTAATTACTGACATCATTTGAAGGGCCCAGAGATGTCACGTGAAGTCCATCTCGTCAACCTGATTTTTGGTTTACTGGTAGCATTGGAAAACTGGTTGAAGCACTTGTAAAATACTAGTTAATACAGCTGTAGACCTAGGTAAACAGCAGTGCAGTACTGGTTAAAGTTGCAGTGGAGTGGCGATTAAAACCACTAGCTCATGGAGTAAATTCACACTTCTTGTGGTGTTTGCATCCCAGCTGGGCCACCACTTTTTATAGATGGTAAAAATGAAAACGCATGAATGCGCAGCATGCAGAACGTGTAAAAAATGATGTAAATAACAGTAATTACAGATCGCTTCTGAGCCACTGATGTCACGGGCCTGTTAAAGTCGGGGGGACTGACGGCTTTTCCATGGATTAAAAGCAGGCTAAACTCCTGAGTCAGATTAGATAAAGAGGGAGGTGGTGCCTCCAGTGTCTTATTCTGTCCCTAATCTGGCCTGCACTCCACATATCTGTCAGGCCGGCCATTCCCGGGGAGTCCTGGAGGTCAAAGGTCGTGGACGGATGGCTTTTGAAAGCATCTAAATGGATGCCTTTCGGCCAGGATGGAGCTGTGGACACCTCACTAGAAGAGAGGAGGATTACACTGAGAGGGGATGTTGCTCATCAAAGACCTGCAAAAATACAACCTCTGCATGTCTCACGAGCTGAGAAAAAGAGCTTTTTTTGAAGCGCGCAAAAATAGGAGATAAGATGGCACAAATTTCAGGATAGATCTGTGCTTGTTAAGATCACTTGGGAAAAATTCTTGTAATTACTTGTGTAAAAACAACCGACCTTTTATGTAATGGACTGAGAGCTGAATCGCCTTATTGCTATAAAAATACTCTCCTTGCTGAGTTTATATCATTTTACAACACATCAACATTGTCATTAATGGTAGATAAAAAAAAACAATATTGCCCCTCTCAAAAAAATTGGTACAACATTTCTCATTTTGCCCTTGCGTCACATCACCAGGTGAAAAAAAGTCCCTCTGGAGATGTTGGTCCAACTTTGTACTGAGTCAAACATTCCTGCTGTAATTACCGCTCCCCCCAGCCTTGTTATTAAAGCTACTTTTCAGCCTACTCTTTCAGCCTGTCACTTATATAACGAGGTGATGAGGGTGTTCTCCAGTCCGGCTCTGTGCTGCTCTGACGCGCTCCAGCTGCAGTGTGTCAGATTTGGTCCTGCAGCTCCGGCCGGGGGGCTCTCGCTTTCAGGAGATGGAGTGAGAAAAGGCAGGGGGGCGTATAACTGCTTCCTCTGTCCCTTCTCTGAAACGTGGGTGCTTCTGCATCTGTGATTCAAGACCAACGTACAGCGTGGACCCGAGTGAGAGGTTCAGACCTCATGCTTCTACTCCCCAGTAGAGCTACAGTATCTCCGAGTCCACAACAACCAAACTCTGTGTGTATTACTCAAAGTCAGGACAGATTTAAAGTCTGTCCTTTGTTTGTGTGACTGAGTATGCCACAGTATGTATAAAAACCAGAGAGAGAGCGTAAGAGGGGGGTCCAAGAAAATGTTAACAGTGTCAGTACCCACACCCTGTTTCAGGCTTTTAAACGCAGACTTTTGAGCACACCCACCCACCCATTATCCACACACACACACACACACACACACACACACACACACACACACACACACAAAAGAATACCTACACCATCACATCACGGTTACTTGGTGGTAAATAACCCAGCAGCAGGGTGTTGCAATAAAGTTTTAATATAAGGTGTACTTCTGGATCGTTCCTCACTTCCAGCAGCACGAACGGCTCTCTCTCACACCGCGATGATGTACTGCGCTGTTCACCGTTCCCCGACGCTGACGGCCCCGCATTAAGACGAATGTGCTGCGCATTACCGCGTTACTCCTCAGCACTGCGTGCGTTGCGCGGATACGGCGGCGGCGGCGGGGATCGGCCGAGCGGCGCTGGGACGCCGCGAAATGTTTGCCTCAGCTGCTTTGCAAAGGAGAATAATAAACACTTTCTGATGAAGTGTCAAAGAGGGGGAGAGAGAGAGAGAGAGAGAAAAATCCCTGCTCAGGCATAAGCCTCATATCTTTCCGAACCCATTCAGCTGTTTGCAGGGATTTCTCTTTCCCTTGCTTTCTTGATTTCAGCATTTTTCTTTACGGATGCTTTAATTTATGTTGCAACCCGTACAGAGGCCGGCTGGAGCGAATCCACAACTTCAAGAATCCTCCCAAAAAAAAAAAAAACACCCAGCATGTGACCACAGAGAGACAGGAGAGGGCTAAGGCCAGAGTTTCCAGCTTGTTATGCAAGAGCTGTAATGATTAATGTAATTGTGAATCACTTTCACAAAACTTTCAGCAGGAAAAACATGGCACAGGATGAGCTGAGGAATGACAAGTTTTATGCAGCGTTTACACGCTGGATGAGACACTGTTCATGCTTCACTTTTCAGCACGTCACACACCAAACCCATGCCTGAACTCCCCATTCTTGAGTCCAGCCTAGAGCATAGACCAAAAAACTAATATACAGACAGTAAAATATGGGGCCAAAATCCAACAGAAAACTCCCTTCTCAGATGAATGCTCAGGCATCAACCACCGCAACGCATAGATTGAGTGTGGATTTAATTTGTTCTTGCCCATGAAATGAAAGCTTTTGTATGATTTCCCAGTCAAGCACCCTGGAATCTGAGATATATTTTTGGCCTTTCTTAGGAAATTCACAGGCTGCCTAGCAGCTCAGTCGGTTAAGGCGCTCATTCTGAAGAAGAGCCCCCGGTTCGAGTCTGAGCTGTGCCATTCGCCAGCAGTGACAGGCAGTGCGTAGCGGTGTAACACAGCGTGGGTGGGCTGTGTCGGTCAGGGTTCCCTCGTCACTCCGCCCGCGGCACTCTACGGCCCGTCAGGTGCCTGTGAGTCACTCAGATGTCATCAGGGAAAATGCGCCTATAGATATATCCAACAACAGACCGCTGACCCAGGGCCACGTGCTGGACCCACTCTGCCTCTCTACCCAGTCTGTCACTATCTCCAGTCTCTCTCACACACACATACACGCATATACACACATGGAGTAATACACTGCTCCTCACAGCATCTTCCTCTGTCCCTCTAGCATGCACACACACACACTATGAGGAGCTATGTCTTCCTATCCTCTTCTGTCTCTCTCTCACACACGCACACAGATGCTGTTAAGGGCAACACAGCTATATCTCCCCGTCCTCTTCACTCCTTCTTACATACCCACATTAAGAGGACCTAAATCTCATCATCCTCCTCTCACACACACACACACACACACACACACACACACACACGCACGAGGAGGAGAGTGTAGCTCTACCTCCCCTTCGTCCTTTCCCTCGCACACAAGCAATATGAGGCGGTGTGGCTTTTGTCGGAGGGCTGAGGGGCCTCCATAACTCGGCACAATCAGGAAACAGCGAGGATGATTACCAGAGGATATTACCCAAGCTTATTTCTCCTTATCTCGGCCATTTAGAACCCATTCCCTTTTGCTCTCGCAAACCGCTCTCTTTGCCGCACGGTATTTCCACATTCCTGGTGTTTGGGTCGAGGTTTCGCGAAAGTGCTCGGAATTTAAATGCGTGCGCTTTTAGGCCCGTATATTGAACAAATGCACGCGTGAGCACCGTAGCGGACTCTGAGCCCTGCGGCAAGCGTGCCAATGCTTCCACAAGAGCATCCCAGCAAGAGCTATCAGGACTGCTCAGTGACAAAAAGAGAGAAATCACCTGGTCCAAGGCCTCCCGGCTGCGATTCTCTCTGCTGTGGAGCTGTAGCTGACACAGAACACCAGCACCACCAAAGTCAAAGGCTTCAGAGCAATGAACTGCCCTCTCTCATAAAAAAATGCCCCACAGTCACAATTGATTGTGTACATTATCTGGTTCCACGCGACCTCCGGTGTCTATATATACACATTAATACAATATCGAGCTTTACCATGAGATGCGTGACAAAGCAATACCCAGAAGCAACCCCCCCCCTTCCCCTAACCCCCTATGAGTTATACAATCGCTGTGCACGCCGTGTCGGAGCTTGGAGCCGTTTCATTTTTTGTTTGAATAACGCAGGGATCAGGATGTCAGCCAGAGAAGTGGGCTGCCTGTTGCTGGAGAGATCGGAGCATGAGTGGATTGGAGAGTTTTTTTTTCTTTTTGGAAAGCTGTGTTTTGGTGAAACGGAGAGAGCACGCAGGAACGGATCCGTCAGCAAGTGGAAGCAACTGCAGCCGCTTACATAAGGGGGTCCGTTTAAAATCCAGACAGCAGTTTAAACGCGAAGCACCGAGGAAAGGAAAAAAACAAACGCGGGAAATCGATGATCGCACCGTCCTAATACTCATGAAGCACCTTCATTTCCCTCCATCGCTTGTCCCAGGAGACCAATAATAATGCTAGAAATTGGTAAATACGGAGATGATGGATGTCACGGCAGGTAATTGTGCGTCAAGTGGCTCATTTGTAAGAGAAAAGAACCAGCTCCTGGAGCAGTCTGCCGTGATGACTTCAGTATTTACAATAGCTAAGTAGTATGTATCACGCACTTTGCTTTTTCAGAGGCTCCCTAAGGTGACTTTGTCGAAGGTACGGAATTGTTCATTTGTGAAAGATATTACCCAGAAAAAAAGCTCTCTTACAGGAAAAGCAAGGGGACTTGCCTAATGATGCAAGCACAGACTATGGGGTGACACAAGTGCACATGCATACACGCAGACGCACACGCACACACACGCACTCGCACACACTCGCACACACTCGCACACACTCGCACACACTCGCACACACTCGCACACACACGCACACTCACGCACACTCACGCACACTCACGCACACTCACGCACACACTCACACACACTCACACACACTCACACACACTCACACACACTCACCCAAACACGCAAGTGAGCACAATTAAGCACACGCGGGAACATAAGCAAATGCATGTGCACACACACTCATGAAAACACCTACAACTGACAGAAACGTAACTGTCACAAATTTTGGTCCCAGGCCTCAGTCTACCCCCTCGCCTGGCTTTTAGAGAAGCCTCAGAGTTTGTCTGCTGTAAGGTACACGTGCATAATTTGTCCGAAAAGACGGGCAGAGTGAAAAACTAAACCTTGTGCGTCTGCGCGGCGCTATCCAAAATTCATGCGGTTACGTAAGGCCCGGGGTGCAGAGATCTCGATTAGCAGGGAGGGCGGAGGGCTGGGGGTGGGCAGGAGCACCCTGAGACGCTGGCGGAGCAGAAACAGGCTCTCTCTGGATGGGATAAAGCGTTTGATTATTCCCTTTGATTCTTCCTCCCTCTCCGTGGTATGACCACAGAGCTGCAAACCGCTAGTGTGACTGCAGAGGTGTCACTATATCCCTGTAAACGAGTGTAGTGTAGCATAGTGGTTAAGGAGGGGGATTCGTAACCGACAGGTTACCGGTTCGATTCCCAGCTGGGGCGCTGCTGCTGTACCCTTGGGCAAGGTATTTAACCCAAAATTGTGTCAGTAAATATCCAGCTGTATAAATGGATAGCATTGCAAAAAAAAACCTGTAACTGATGTAAGTCGCTCTGGACTAAATGCCAGTAACGTAATGAATGTAGATGTTGTTTGGAGGAAGGGCATCACAGCATAGCTTTTTTACACAATCCATGCACACCAAGGAAAAATGACCTGATCTTTGTTATCTCACCACGTTCACACCTCTGCAGTTGCATCCTACCTATCCTGTGGTTCAAAAAGAGCAGGCCAACATCAGAGCAGCCCTATTCTCCAACACCTGCAACTCCGTATGGATTTGACTGGTCTGATCCGAGTCTGGCAGCTATCTTCAACTCGTCTAATCCAAAGTGACCTGACACAACTGTTACGCATGAGAGCCACGATGATTTGGGTTTCAAAAATAAAATTGCACAGCCGGGCTTGCAAACCACACTGACCTCATGCCACCCCTCGTGTGCGCCCAAAATAGGCTACCCTCTTCAGACACATTTGCTCCAAGGTATGCCGTTTATCAGCTTAACGGAACGAATGTATCTGCTTCAGCAAGTTGGCTACTCAGGTGGAAACACCCCCGGGGCAATGAAGACAGACTCTTGTCTCATCAGGACATCACAACCCCACCATCTCTGGTCAAGTTTGGAACACAGAACGAACCAGAGTGGAGCCCTCTTTTCATAGTTTCTTTGTTTCAAAATAAAAGACCCCCCCCAATCTGCATGCTTGACGCTAATGAGATAGCCTTTGAGTCAAAGGGAGAGGGAACGTGGTATTTTGAAAGCGCACCTAAGGGCCGGATGTTCCCAGAAAGTCACAGAGTGTGTGGTGTATGTTTATTGCTCTCATTGGAAGGCTCAGAGCGGATCTGAAGTGACAGCCGGCATAAACCCCTCCAGCATGAAAGAAACACAGATTTGAGAGCATTTTGCCCGTTGGAGAGCTTTATCCCTGGCCATGGAAGAGTTCCGGAGCACAGCGGCCAGTAACACATACACATACACACACGCACAACCACACATAGACACACACACACACACGTCCGCAATGCTCCACTCCACGTGTGTGTGTCTCCCTGTTCCTGGCCCCGCGTGGGAGAGCGTGACGCTTTGTGACGCTCGTGAAAAACGCAACTCGGCAGACAGAGAGGGAGAGCAGCAGCAGGACAGAATTCAGCCCGAGACGTTTTCCTTCCTGATCCGAGGTGATTCAGCCCAATTACGGAGAGGACGCAAAGTTCGAAGAGGAAGACGAAAAAAAAAAAAAGCTATACTAACTCGTGTCCCCCAGGGTCATCATGATGAGAAAAGCCATGCGGGGATTCTTCGCATGCTTTCGACCTTCCTCCAAACTGTCATTTCTGAGCAGCAGCACCACTCTGACCTGGGTGAGACATCACAGTGCGCACGTTATCTCCCTCGAACCACACCACACCTAACCTCACATCCCAGCCAGTCAACCGCATCAAAGGGGCCCACACTGGAGGAGCAGACTGCCACTTCATCAGCGTTTGACCTTGTCCTTGGGTTTGGGGTCGTTTGTTTGCAGATCCCCCGAGGCCCCCAGCATGGGCACGCATCATCAATGTGCGTCAGATGGCTGTCACATAAACAGCTCTGGGGAGGAAGAGCTCCAGGGTTCTGGTCATGGGATGATGATGTCACCCGAGGAGGGTCCGTGCCCGGCTTTGGGGACAAGCAAACGGCTACACATCTGTGGATTCAGACAGTTCTCATTACTGCTCATGTCTTTTCACTCTTTACACCACTTGAAAAGCACAGGGGAAATTACTTAGTACTTCTGCCTAAATGCCGTTCAGCTGAAAGACCATTACACACTCAGAGCATCCTTTATTCACTCGGTAGCTAAAGTAAATGTTCATGGTACATTATGACAGCTTCAACTCATTTACTTAAATCCTCTAAAAAACCTGCAGTTGTATAAGGATTTGTGAGAGGCCTGCCATGAAATGTTTGATGTTTTTCTCTTTTTTTCCCAGCAATCCATCAAAAGGGTTTTCTCTTGCATTCAGCTGACATCCTGAGTCAATTCTGAGGAGGAGATTTGCATAGCTTCTGAATGGAGAGAGGGTTGTAGTCAGAAACCTCATCCTGGTTACAGTAGAATCTCTTGGGTATCGAACAAAGGCAGAACGTGTCAATCTGGGCTCTGAAGAATTCCTTTACTGAACACCCCCACCCCCTTTTTTGTGTGTAGCATCTTCTAAAACTTCTTTTTTTTCCCCAAGCAAACACCTGCATCCTATTCATTCTCTTAAAAACACACCAATAAAGCCACGGCCATGGGAGTAATTGCTATAAAAACAGCTTAAAACAATTAAAGCCAGGTTTCACTCATTTGGAAAGCTGCTTCTCTCCTTTTTTCACAAGAGGGAATGTTCCTGTGGGCTGGGTTAGGCAACCTATTAAATTCCCCCAGGGGCCTGGAGTGAGAAGGTGAGGGAGTGAGAGGGTGAGATAGAGTGAGAGGGTGAGGGAGTGAGAGGGTGAGATGGAGTGAGAGGGTGAGATGGAGTGAGAGGGTGAGGGAGTGAGAGGGTGAGATTGCTTAAGATTCCAACCTATTTTCTGATCAGTTCCTAATCCCTTTGGCCTCCTTGTCATACATTTCTGTTTTAGACAAACTCTGTTAATATCACAACCTGTTTATGATCCCTAATTGTATCAGCACATCCAATAGCTGGGGTCATCAGGGTGGTCAGAAAGAACTGAGAAAGTACAAAAGCAGCACATTAAAGCAATTTTAGTTTGAATTTGTCTTTGTCATGATTCATCTGATCAGGTCTGATGGTTCATATTGTTACTGACTTTTGACTGCTAATTCAGTAGATACAGATGAACACTACCCAGCTGAATGGCAGTTCAGGTCACACAGCGGTGTTCTCTATAGATGTCAGGACAACTAAACACAGTTGCATCTCCTGGCTAAGTCTGGCCTGAGGGCTTCAGGTTAGGCAGGCACACTTATATACAAGACTCCTGACAAATCTGACTCAAGCAGACACTTACTACAAGATTACGTGATTATCATTTACGTGATTGATTGTCATTGTCATAGGCAGTGATGGGCAGCAGTGTGGTGTAGTGGTAAGGAGTAGGGCTTGTCACTGAAAGGTTGCTGGTTCAATTCCCTGCATAGGGGCACTGCCACTATACCCTTGGGCAAGGTACGTAACCCACAATTGCATCGGTAAATATCCAGCTGCATAAATGCATATACTAACCACATTGGATAAGAGCATCTGCTAAATGACATTCGTGGCTACCAAGTAAACAATTCTGTGCAAAATCTAGCATCTGATCACTAAAACCTGCTGATCCACTAAATGCACAAAACATGCATCTATTTTTTAAAACAACAGCTGACTAGTGCACTGCCTCAGTCTTCATTTGGTCCAGCCATGGGGTAGCCAGTCCTGTCTTGTTTTCCATCAGTCTTCTTACACCACTCATCTTACTGTAAGTGAGAGGACCCTGCTGCACTGTCATTCTGCGTCACTTGTTTTACCGTCCAGAATAGTTTGGACCCATCTACATACACAGCCATAAGCTTCCTCATTCATTCCGATACTCTGCCAGCGTCACCAGCCATTAAACTGTCACAGTCACTTGGCCAGTCAGAGTAATCTTGGTCTTCGTCTTCTTATTGGAGGATAGCCAGCTCCTCACGCAACTTTCTGTAACAAAGCATTCAAGTCAGGGGCCATGTGTGCTCATTCAAACTACACCTTCCCCAGTTTGGCCACTCGGAAGAAGCACTGCCTGGATTCAATCTCATTTTGTGCTGAGACAGCACATTCACGGCGGACAGCAAACATGGGCAAAAATATGCATGATTTCCAACAATGAATCTTTCAAAAAGCTGTGACATCTTCTCGCTGGGAAGTTTATTCACTTATATATTCATGACTTGCCATATACTTATTTAACTCAACACACAGTGTTGCTGTGATAATTCTTCCATTCATCCATGCCATTCCTCTGCATAAAGGTATTGTAAGACCTACATTTTATCAATGACAATTCCTATACCGTGATCACGTGAGCAGCACCGAATGTAATTTTCTCATCTTGGAATTGTCTTCGTGACATTTCCTCAGAGGCAAGAGCAAGTGCCCTTGAAAATGCTCTTCTCAATGACGACACTCCTGCCTTCAGAGTCACCATCTCTGTCACCGTTAAAAGGCCTGACCTACTGAACAAATCTGTTTCTCTGCTCTGTACAAAAATGCGGGGCAAATCTGTTGTCCTTTGCCTTCTCTTAACCATGCAATCTCCTGCTGCCACAAAGTTCTAAACTGGCATACAAACTCAAACTGGGACAAAGAGAGGGCTCTCTCCAGTTGCGATAAGAGGAAACTCATCCTCAAGTCCACTCACTGTAATTGACGTTAAGCTTGCGCTTGCTTAGTCTGTGCTCGGGTAGGTGGAGCCATTTAAAAAAAAGAAAAAAAAAAACAGCCTGGTATTTTTAGGCTTTCAGCTGGAATGATGAGCTCCTAGCGTTTTAGCTGTTTATTTACGGTTTCTCTAATCGCTTCTTCCTGTTCTATTTTTTTTTCCTATTGAGAGCACCCCTGACAGCATTGCCCGATTTCATTCAGATTTGGCACACTGATTGGTCAGTCGTGTAGATTGTGTATAAAAACCTTTTTGTTGCACAAGGTCTAAGGCCACATCCAAGTAATAGCTTTCTATTCACTTCCTTCAGACATGTGGTAAGGAGTAACTAACTCACTTAGCTAGTGCTTGCCAGCTACATTTTAAAGCTGATGATGAAGTACACTGATGCTCTGTCCAGAACCAAAAGCAATCTCCAAAGCTTAAAACTGAACCCACGTCATAAGGCAGTGATTCAGCGAAGGGATGACTGGGAATGTCGTGCCACTAAGAATGCTCCTGCCTTTGTGCTTAATTTAACTAGCAAGCTACCAAATGTGCGCACTGCATGATCAAGTAATTAATGTAGTTACGTAATGAGGGAGAGCATCACACTAGGAAACTAACATAGGTATAGTGCCCTGAGGTCAATACAGCCTCCTGATAAATTTTAAATGGTGAGGCACAACTTTGCATTCATGACTGGCTACATATATTTGAAATTAACAACTTAAAATAATGTGCAACATTTTTTGATTGCATTCAAAACCCTTCCCATCAATCTGGAACTCTGGTCTGCCTGCGGACTTGTGGCTTTTTAAAAGATAAATAAACACAGTACCTAATGTCATAAATTACAGTTTAAATATGGCAGACACATTAGGCGCGAGTTCCATTAAGTGAGCGGAGGAGTACCCCATTTTAACACACGGACTACACAAGTACAGTGAAATTGCCATAGTAGCGCATACTTGTGTAACTACAAGATGCATTAAATGAAATTGCAAACACCCTTATAACCCTACTCCTCAGTTCCCACTCTTTACTCCCCTAATAATCCTCAGGGATGGATGGGGGGGGGGCATGGGCCTTACTCACCTACTTTACAAGCTGTTAGAATCACAGAAGCCATCTTGTAAAAGCTTAGCAAAATGAGTCGAGATCACGAGAGACTGCGTACCTGCCTGGAAGGAACAATAAAAAAAAAAATAAAAAAAACAAAACTGGCTCCTGACATGTGCCGCTGAGGGTAATTAGGAGTGGGGAATTTCTCTCCGTCTCTCCATTTCCCATCGAGATTTCACTGGACGAAGCTGCTGCCGCCCTCTGACATTGATGCTTTCTGCCTGGGACATGCAGCTAACTACCTGCACTCATCTGTAGCTCATTTCAGATGAAGTCCGTCTGTTAAGTAAAACAGACCGACCGAAATCTGACCGAGGCTAAGTGCAGGTGTCCAATGCAAACCTTACTTTTATTTCTGCTATATTTCTGAAAATTACTTCAGCATTATTTTTAAACTCAGTGAACTTGTTATGGTCTGGCTGATTCAGGTAAAATAGCAAAGAGTGGTTACAAAGTAAACCGTTTGGGGTTCTGTTATATGTAGAAAAGTAAAGAAAAAGAAAATACTACAGGTCATAAAGGGGGGGGGGGGTCCCCTTTTGACAAGGAGAGCAGCAAAGCATTTGTGAGAGTGAATAAAACAAATGACAACACAACGGCACGTCCCCCTTGTTTCAAACACCAGCGTTGTGTAGTTTATTTCTTCAGCTCCAAACGGCCTGACAGGACCAATCGATCATTCGGTCAAACTTGAGCTATTGCTTGGAATACAGTTGGAATACAATTTGTCCACAAAAAAGCAACCTGACAGGAGAGAGAAAAAAAATCCTCATTCTGTAAACCTGTGTGGAAAAGCTTGCCTTGCCGGAATAGCTTCACCCCCCTGGGGTGCTCACCCGTCCTCAGTACTATGCATGAAAATGCCGTTTTGCTCCTTATAATGAAGCCTGGGGATACTCCTGCCTTTACTCTGCGTCCTCTACCACAGAGACCCTCTGTTGATTACAGGCGGAGACAGGGTTGCATTCTGGGAAACGGCCAAATCAATGGTGAAAGGCAATCAATGAGAGAGTTTAATAATGCACATCGCCGCAAACGACCCTGAAAGGACAGCCTATGTACATCGCTCACATTAAAAAAAAGGAGGGGGGAAAACACACAGTGTTTTGTTTATTTGTGGTCCACGAATAAACCTCCACCGAGCCAATGGCTACCTGTTTCTGACTATACGTTAGTGCCCCTCTCATTGCTTCACGTGGGCTCAATGTGTCAAAAAGCTATCAATAACTTCAGGTTCTTGGCTTCTGAGTCAAATGTTTTTTTTTAAATTGATTTCACAGTGAAGACAGAGCTCCATTAAAAACATATCCCATCAATATGCTCTTCCTGTTCTGTGACCACTCAGCATTTTGGCACTGAAAGCAACTGCATTCTTCCCATTACTGGACAGGCAGACCGCTCTCCTGTAAACAAATCGTCATATCAGCCGTTTCCTGCGTGACTCAAGACAGCATGGGGTCGGTATTGTTTTGCAAACAGGCTTTCTAAAAAAAATGACATCCACCACGGCGATCTTATTTAACCTCCTCCCGGGACTTCGGTTAATACGTGTCTTTATCTGGAAGCATTGTGTCACGTTTTTTGGAAAAAAAAACAAGGATTTTGTTTTCACTCCCCACAAAAAAAGCACATCCTCAGAATGTTTCTGCTCTACATCCCATTGGGTGAAAGAGTGCACGGCCTGGACCGGGGAATGAGGGGTGTGGCTTCCGTTGAACTCCGCCCTCCCCTTTGGCCACACCTCCATCCAGAGTGAGTGCACAAAACTCACCAGCTGAACCAGCTGACTCAAGTCCTTCCCCGTCCAGCAAACATGGCTTTGACAAGTGGCCCCTACCAATATGGCCGTCGCAGGACGGACCAACACGGTGGCCTCTGGAGTCCTCACTGGAAGGGGCCGGAGCCGCAGACCTTATCCCACTGAGAGTACTGCTGCTCCAGCTGGTCCAGCAGCCTGTCCACAGAGTCCTCCTTGTTCTCCAGCTTCAGGTACCTCCTGGCGCTGCCAAGGTCCAGCCGGGGCCAGCTGCGGTGCTTCCGCTCCTCCACAGGCACCCCGCCACTCGGGCTGGGAGACCAGGCGTCCGCCAGCCCCACCATGTTCAGGCACACGTCCGAGTTGTAGTCCTTCCTGAGCGGCTCGGGAAGGAATGTCGGCCTGTCGGCGGTGGCCATGGCGACAGCGAGGGCGGGGTCCTGGCCAGCGCCGCCCACTTGTGCCTCCCGGGGGTTAGTCCTGCTGCTCAGGCTGTAGGAGCGTCTGGGGAGGGCAGGGGCGTCCCAGCTGCCCCGGGAAGAGGGGGAAGCCTCGATCAGACAGTTGTTGAGCTTGATTAGGGGCAAGGCCAGCGCCCCCGTGCTGGACACCACCCTCCGCTCCACCAGCGGGGAGCCCGTCAGCACGTTGAAGTTGATCTGGCTGGAGTTGCAGGAGTCGGAGTGGACGGAGCGCAGAGACATGGAGGGTGAGGAGGACTCCTGGTGGTGCAGGGCCTTGGTCAGCAGGGTGCCGGCGGGCGGGCGGCCCCCACCTTCGGCCCACTTACCCTCCCCGGCCCGCACCTGCAGCAGCAGCGGCTCGGAGCCCGCGGCCTCCTCCAGGCAGCGGATGTTGAGGTCGGCCGGCGCCAGGTTGGTCACCCACTGGTAGTGGCAGGGGAAGTCGGCGTCGCGGGGGGCCGGCGGCAGGTCGTCGTCGGGCGGCACGGCGGCCGACATGGAGCAGATGACGCTGCGTGCCTGGGCCAGCAGCTGCTGTGTCTCCCGGTCGCGGTTCTCGTACAGCATGGTGTTGGCGCAGATGAAGATAAAGAGCCCCACCCCCATGATGATGGGGCCCAGCAGCTTCATGCGGTCGTTGTGGACCAGGCCGCTCGTCGACAGGATGCTCCGCGCCCCAGGGCCACGCCCGCCAGCCGACACCCGGGTGCCATTCGCCCCCGAGGCCCCGCCCCCGGCCCCACCCGCCCGGTGAGCCCTGTAGGGCCAGTACCCGGCCACCGCCACGGCCGTTCCCACGACGACCACCATCACCCCCAGGATGAGGAAGGCTCCCGGCGGGGAGCGGATACGCAGCTTCCCCTGGATCACCCCCTCCTTCTTCTTCCTCCGGCCGCGGAAGCCGAAGCGAGCCAGGCGGAGGCCAGAGGGCGGGGCCTGGGGCAGGATTCCGGGCTCCTGCGTCCCCATGCCGTTCGCTTCTCCGCTACCCCCGGCGGCGGTCATGTCCTAACGGGAGACTGGGGAGGGGACAAAGAACAGATGACATGTTACAACATGCCTCACTCAGCAGACGTGTTTTATACCCAGAGCAATTAATGTGGCTTACAATTTTTCACGTTATCCATGTATACATTAAATTATTGTCATTCAGCAGATGCTCTTTTCCAGAACAAATTACATCCGTTATAATTTTATCCATTTATACAGCTGGATATCTACATTACATTACATTATTGTGATTTAGCAGATGCTCTTTTCCAGAGAGACTTACATCAGTTACAGTTTTATCCATTTATACAGATGGATATTTACTGAGGCAATTAGGGGTTAAGCACCTTGCCCAGGGGTTCAACAGCAGTGCCCCAGCAGGGAACTGAACCAGCAACATTTTGGTTACAAGCCCTGCTCCTTACCACTACACCACACTGCTACTACCAAATTACTGAGGCATTTTGGTATAAGTACCTTGCCCAAGAGTACAACAGCAGCAACCAACCAGGGAATCAAACTGTGTTTGTGTTATGAGCCCTGCTCCTTACCCCTGCACCACATAGCTGAGGACAACAGCAGAGAATTTTACCTTTAAAAAAAATATCCAGCCAAATCATACAAGATTTTACAGTGAACTGGTATGTGTTTTTAATAAAGACTGCATGTTGGGTCTGACACCAGGTTGGGGAGGGGAAGCAGGAGCTTTACGGAATACATGTAATGGTGTTACACATTTAGAACCCTCAAGTATTTCAATATTGTAACTACATTCTGTTATTGTAGTTAAGCCTGTGAAACTGGTATCCAGCTTAGTAATACTGTAACACAGTTGTGTGGATTACTTTTGGGAGAACCTTTAAAAACCCATAAAGTTCAAACAGAAGCCGTGAAAATCACACATTCCTCCCTTTTCCACAACACTTCACGTTCAAGCACCCCCTGCTCTCAGCTCCGCTAGGGCTTGCAATTCGCAACTTAACATCTTCTTTTTTGGCAACCAGCTGCGGTTGATTGCATTCTGTTTTGAACAGGGGCATCGTGGCATTTCCAAGGGCAGCTTTAAGCTTGTGGGAGCATCAGGGACTTGTACTACACAATGAATAAAAAGAAGGTGAAACACTGCTGCCAGCTGCATCTTCCAGAAGTAAAACCACCATCAAATTTAGAGAAAAAAGCTCATGAATTAGACAAATACCTGTGTATAGAATAAAAGATGACTGTGTATTTAATAACAATATTTTACACGAGTCCATGTTAACTGTCCTGTGGTTAAAAGCTGCTCACATTTCCCCAAGTGCTGACAGCACTAGGATGCTAACCTCTGAAAATGGTGTCAACAGGCGCTCCTATACGGAGCCAGAACACAAAGAAATTAAATAGCAATAGAATGACATGAAAAACTGCTCATGTTCGGGCACTGAACGCCACATTCCAAAGCATCCTGTGCTAGCCAGCTTCCCTGCCAGGTTTGCTCTGATAGCCATAGGACAGCTTCTGGGTGATATCGTTTCTATTGAACAGTGACCGTTTAGCCTCGCACTAATACATTCAATGGCATTTTGGTGAAGGCCAGCAGACTTTCTGTTGTTTTTTTTTATAGGCTTTCTGGCTGGCGCATTAAGCAAACCCCACACCCCTTTGCTGTTCTGCAAAACTGCAGAGCTTCCATGGTAACTGGATAAAACAAGTTCTGCGCCATATGTTGACAATCACAGATTCTACTTGAATGAATGGTGCATTACAGTAGTCACACAGCTTTGACGGTATACAGTATTGTATTGTAAGTTCCACACATGGCTACTATGTTTGAGATCAGATTTGCATCACAGATATACAGCTATTAGATCAAGCACAATGTAATGACTTACATATGGATTACATATGCCATGTTATCCATATTATACAGCAAGATATTTACTGAAGATAATCAGTTTCAGTAAATCATCTAACAGCATTCTACAAGCCATCTGATCAAGTAACAAAATCTGGGTAACTGAATACACGACCAATTACATAAAAAGCTCTGTAGTTCTTTCAATTCTCCAGTGAAACACAATTTCAAAGTAACCCTTCTAACCCTTCAGGCAACTATAGCCAAAAACATAAACTTACTTTGATATCTGTGTCTTCTTCTCCAACATTTTCAACCCTTAATTCTTTTGATATTCTTTTCCACATGATGCAAGCCGGTGTGGTTTCATTGTAACAAATTTCATGTCCTGTAATCACTGATTATCAAAATTAAGCTGCTTTGACTCTCCTCCCTCCAAACTGATTACACTCTGAGTTGCTAACAATGATATAATTTCTAGTAAATGGGACCTCAAGAATTTTTTTATATAAATATAAATATAACATAAAAACAAATGTTGTGGAGATTAACTGGCACAACAACAAAAGCAAACAAAAAAAAAAAAAAAAAAAAAAAAAATCCTGCCTTCGTGTGCATTCTGGATTTCTAAAAGGAAACAAGGGAAATGATAACACATGTTGGAGCGTTCCTCCAGGACCGACACAACTGTAAACAAGGTGCAGTGGAACGGAACCGGAGCCTTTGCGCACTTTGCATGCGATCTGGGGCCCATGCGCACAGCTCCGGTCCCCCTCTCCCTTTCCAGCGGCGCAACAGAACGCATTTGGCATCAAAGCAACGCAACCTTGTTATGTCTCGCCCTTCCCCGGTAATGCAACACTCGCCTGTCTCTCACGCTGATGGACTGCCAAACCGTGCATGTGCCGCGGAGAATACCGGGTCAAATAACACAGTCTGCAGGCGCGCATCATCCGGCCGATGAGCGCCTAGAAGAAGGACGATCATTTCCATTTCCAACGATTAGTTCAGTCATTTGAATGTTGTACAAGTGCTAACAGTGAACCTTTCAAAAAAAATCAATTCTTTTTTGTCCCTCAGCGGTGCATGAAACTCCATTTTTACTAAATAACGTTTGCCTGCAAAGAGGTCTGCATTCTTTCGCGCTTTTTGGCAAAAGGGAAGGAGAGAAACACATGGCATTTTATGCATGGTTATTATTTCTCAAATTAAACCCACTAAAAGCAAACGGCTCTAGACAATATTGTTCGCGCAGAATTTGCCCATCGCCGTTTAACTGGCAGGGTTTTCAGCACTGATCGCGCTTTTTGTGCTCAGTTATGAATTGTGCCGCATCATGTGTTACTGAATTGAATAACTGGCAAGTCCAGTATTACATCACAACCTATACGTGTATTGAATTGCTGCAACACCACAGGTTACCTCCCTTACTAGCAGTATCAGAAGTGCAATCAGAGTTCAAATAAATATCCTTAATACTCGTTGCCCATGAGGGAAGCACACCTGTTCAGTGCTTTTTACCTGTAACCACTTCAGTGGGTTACAGGGACTAGGTTTACAGGGACATGGTGATCTCCAACAACGTGGAAAAAAGGACCGAACGGGAGGAAATGGATTCCATCACCGGTGTTTCCACTGGGCAGCCAGCCTATTTATAAGCCTTCACTGTATCTGATGAATGAATATTGATTTTTTTTCCCTCCAGTTCAGCATTTTACATTTATGAAGTCAGCAGCCCGGGGAACATTTCATTTCATTCATTCTACCTCACTTACTCATTCATTTTTCTAATATTTTTATTATTAATGTGGCTTAATGCAACCATAACTTGCGGTCACGGACAACCCATCGAGAAATATGTTCATGCCTCGGATAAATGCACACGAGCGTCTCACACTCTCAGGCAAAAACATCTTTTGTTCATTAGCTTGTTTTTGCACTTTCGTTTTAACTAGGCTGGAGTCCCTCCAAATGGCCATTTTCGAGCGTTATGGCAAGGAATGGTTAAGTAAATTAACGCAATCTTACTCAGGGAAAAAGTTTTATGCAACATTAGTGTAATTAGCTAAGTGCTCGCGCTGTATCCCGAGGCAGGCGCGAGAGCACGGTAACAGCAGAACAGCGGAGAGGAATGAGGGGTAGAAAAGGGGGGAGAATGTATTTGTTGCAAATAACCTATTTTGGTTGAGCATATAGGCACTGCCAATTATAAATGCCAATGTCATTTTCATATCAAATCAGTGAGACCATTAAGCTCAGAATAACGTTTTACACACTGCCTCAAACCAATCAATCCGCCTCCTGTAATTTGTCTGTGGTCAATTAAGGTTTTTTTTATTATTATTTTATTTCTGCGCGCCCGGAGTTTGACCAATTGTTATTTCGATTGCTGCATGCTACTGTGAAACGGACAGCTGAGTTGGCTACTGACGACAGGCTCCCTCGATCAAATCTGACAGTGCAGCAATTCCCTTTAGATAAAACATATAATATATAGATCAATATATAGATCAATAAATATATCAATATGCCATGCACACCCAAGTAAAGCAGCACATGCTAAACGCACAGACGCGTATTACATGTTGCATACTTACTCGCTCATTCCGACCTATCTGCAACGATCGGACACTCATACGCCGCTGTTAGCTACCTAATCAGCATGCACGCACACTGCTATCGCAATGTGACCTCCCTTCTCTCTTAACACCAATGCGTACGTCAAAACATTTAATTAATAAAAAGTACCTGTTCATCGAAGACGAGATGCCAGATAATATCCCATAACCTTAACTTCTCGTCTCTCAGTTTCAAAGCCATGTAGCTGTTGATACTTCCACGTATCATCGTATAACGTATAAACTAAGATGACGTTAAACATAAAATCTTAACTTTAGGGGTATCGTATATGATTCAAACAGTAGCAAAATATTGCATTTCAAAAGACAGCGTTTAAGGATTTGGTGACTCAAGCTACCACAATCCAGAGCCAGTTTATAACAAGGCAAGCTGTCAACACAAGGACCGTTTAGCCTCGGTCTTTTCCGTGGGATTATTGTGATTTCGGTAATATTCTTCATTGTGATATAAAAAGCGTTGCTAATAGATTTTAAAAACTTCCTTTACAGAACCGACCACAAAGAACGCTTTTAGGTTATATATTTACTGCCAAACTTGATTGTGTCTGATAGCGAGGCACGCTGTTGAAAGTCAGCGTCAACCATTTCCAAAATAAATGCCCGTACGACGATCACTCTCACATTGGAAAAGTTGGTGGTTACAGTTACGGCTAAACATCGTTAAACAGTGAAATGCAAAGCCTTGGCGTTATTTTTTAGCGGATGTTGGTTCTGGAAATGGTAATACTTGCCTTGTTTGTAGAATAGCTCCGCGGTGCGCATTTCATCCCTCCGTTTGCCATTGAGAAGCCGCATTTTCAGCGTCCGTTCTATCCGCGAGGCAACTTGTAGTTTTGTCGGTAAATCCAAACCCGGGCGAGGAGGACGACGGATGCCGCGCAGATTCCGCAGCAGCCTCTGGCGTTCCAGCTCCCAGCACTCACCAACTTCCTGCAGAGGAGTGATCAGCTAATGAATCTACAAGCTCCTCTTCAAACGTACCGTTCTCGTCATTTGTTAGACTGCTTGGAGAGGGTTAATGTGTTTTAAACAACCAGAAGCCTTTTGTGAATCCTATTTTTACCTCTCAAACTCGGCCGGGTAATCTACTCCCTGTCTCAATGAAAAAGCTAGTGGCGCCTCCCTTCCCTTCCCAATGGTACTTTTTTTTTTTGCTGTCCAGCTAGTTGTGCTCGCCCTGTGCGCTGACAGCAACTTGATTTGCGAACGTCTGCAAAGTTAACATCTTCCATTTGAAATTTGGAGTGCGTCTGTTTTTCCCCGTGCCAGGTTTCAACGGCATAAATCACACGATCTGAGAGGAGAATTTAACGCCACAGCTACAGTGCTATTTATTGGGTGGAAGTGCCTACCGGGTGCCAAAAACGGCGTTTCTAAACGGCTTCGCCTAAAAAACGATGCACGTTGTCATCTGAGTTGCCAGATTCCTCTTGTGTGGACCTCAGATACCGACTTTTCATTTTGCCCTTACACGTAACCGTAAAATCCCGCGAATATGCATTTTCCAATTATTATTTATTAACGATTGTCCTTGTTTTGTAAACATATTTTGTATTCCTGGTATATTTAGACACGCGCAATAATGATAAGTTAACAGATAACATAAAAGTGGGATGGGTGGATGAAATGATCAGGGATATATAACACTCCAAATGACACAACTAAAATAAGAAAACACACTTCATGATAAATAGCAAAAACTATATTTACGTGAATTTTTCTAACTAAATGAGGCAACTGGTTTGTTTTGCCGTCAGAATTGTGCCAGATGTTGTTTTGGTTGTCTGCTTTTAGCCCAGTGATGACAGCAACTAGGAGACCAGCTCGCAGCCTAAGACTGTATTTGGAAATGTCTTTTTAGGGGTCGTGGGAAACTGAAACCCGCCGGGAACGGTCCCACGGTGATGTGGCGATGTTTTCTTCGAATATTACGCAAGAAACGTAGGTAGGCTACGACACAAGTTTTTTTTTGCCATTTGCACACAGGACCGTACATTACAGCACGTCTCAGAGTGATCTATGAGCGCTGAACCGTATCATATCGAGAGGGTACTGGATGCATCTCAACGGCCAATGTTTTACTGATTGGGATTTGGTGAGTAAAAAGTCAATCTCTAAATGGCTTTTTAGACAAATCAGTGTTAGATTTTTACATCTAAAATATACTCTCTAGCCCTCCATGGATATCTGACATTGGTAAGCAGAATAAGCAAAATCAACTTAGCACTGCAATACACTGTGATGCTTTTGTCCCCTGATTTAGGTACGCTGTTAAGATGATGGCATATCATTGCAATAATACCCAGAGAGGTGGAGGAAATGAAACATGTGTGGAATACAGAGATATAGGCAGACAGTCGTAGGGGGGGTGACCAGGTGACCAGTTTTATAAAGCGGGGGCTGGACTTTGGAGAGGACACTAGTGTTAACGCCCTTACCCTTTCTGATCAGTGGAATTAAATCTTTTAATGAATGCAAAGGTTCAAGACTGTGGTTTAACCTCTAATCAAAACGATGAACTCTTGCTGGCACAGTGCCCTGAGTACTGCTGGACTGGGGGCAATGGGGTTACACGATCAAGGTGGGAAGAATGGGAAGAGCGTCCCCCGCTGGCCTCCTAAAACCGCCTTTAGGGACAAACCGACTTTCTTTAGAGGTCCTGCCTATGTGTTATTCGCATAAATGCCTTATAAATGTAATGATGGTACATATGCGAATTCAACACAAGAATCTGGAGCTTTTGAATCTGGCTCTGCCTGTGTGGCGATTGCACCCCCTTGCTGCATCCAAGAGGTTCTTCTCCAGTGCTACTCTGGTTTCCTCCCACAGTTCAGAGACAGCTTGTGTAGGCTAACCGGGCTCTCTGAACTCGTGTGCATGTGTGTGTGTGCCCTGCTTTGGACTGGCAGCCCACTCAGGGTGTAGTCTCTTTTTACACCGTGCTGCATTCTAGAATCAGCTCTGGCTCTCTGTCACCCCCTGCAGGCTGATGTGGTCACTGTCCCATGACGGGTGGATTCGTTGGTTGACGCGTAGACCATTAATTGATCCTTTAAAAGAACAACCATTAATCTGCTGTAGAAAGAATGTGCTTTACATGTGCAATTCAGAGCACAGTAGATGCACTCTTATGACCAGCTGTTTTTGTCTTCAGGGGTATAATTATTTATACCATTTTGGAAGGTAGTGCGGGCGTAATATCTTTGCCTTTTTCAGTTGACACCTTCCTTTGTGCTGAATTTTGTAACTGGGTCTACAGTCATTAAGGTATGTTTTCTTTTGAACAAAGAGTATTTAATAATTTTGTTTGGAAATTGGGTGTGCAACTTTAAGATGTCCACCGTAGTTTCTGGCAATGTAAAATCTTTATAAAGGTCATCTGTAAAGGATGAATCTGTTTATATGTCTGCAGGCTTTTCTTAATTTGCTGGAGCCATTTCAGGAGTGAGCGGAGGTATGATAATTACCGGTACCAACAGATATAGCAACAGATTGTGGAGATTTAGGGTACCCGTAACATCAAAGTGTCCAGTGACACTGTTGCTCATTCAACTCGAATGGACACACGCATGTTCTATTGCGCTGGAAGTTGCTCTGGATAAATGCATGTAACGTAATGTAATCCCAGTGTCCCAGCAAATATCCAAAGCATGCTTTCTTTTAGTCTGACCGCCTAATCTTTCTGCCAACCGTTGATTGACTACATGTGCCCTTGCATTGACTGCCTGCCTTGTTTCTCCAGTTTGCCACTATAAAAGAGAAATTAATTCTCATTTGGTTTTGGTGGGTTGATAGAGGTTAACCAAACAAAGTTTGTTAAATGTGCACAAGTCACCGAGACTTTTTCAAGCTTGGTTCAATAATTGTTATGAAGTGAAGTTATTGACATATTGACATTTATTTCTGCTGATAATTTAGAAAGATATTCATCTGGGGATACAGTGGAGCTAAAGCAGTTCGTTGCATTTTTAATGTCTCTCAGTATATTTGCTGTTAAATGCAATGGCTCGCTTTCTCACATTTACAGGGTAGCGGCCTGTGCTGTTTAACGGCCATACAGGATTGCCTTTGATCGCATGCTTTGGCAGACATACTGGGTTTGATGGTAACTTCAAATGACTTTTACAGAGGATGTCCACTGCCTATTAATGTTCCACTTGGCATATACAGAGTTTCCTATAATCTCTGTTGGGACTTGGGAAATGAACTCAATATGCAAAACAATATGGCTACCAGAGACCAATGGAATGACAGCTTCTCTCCCTCTCTCTCTCTCTCTCCCTCTCTCTAGTGGGGCTCTGCTTGTGTATGAATCAGCCACTGTCATTGCACAGGCCAAGAGCTCATTTAGATCTCTGTACCCGGGAATTTTGCCCAGTCATCTAATTGTCCCTTGTTGATGGCTGTGCCACGGGGATGCAATGGTTGTAGACTCAATTGTGCTTGGATCACGCTGGTTAAACAGATATGGTGACACAGTTAAGGTCTCTGCTATGACTCCATATGGTGCATCTCGAGCATGCTTTAAGGCTGTATTTTGTACTTGTGTTTTTCTTAATTCTTCTTCATTGTCATGATTATACTACTACTAGCACTACTACTAGTGTAACATTATTATTGGTAGTATTAGTATTAGTAGTAGTACTATTAGTTGTATTAGTAGAAGTAGTAGTATTACTAGTATTACAAGTAGTAATAGTAGTAGTAGGTAATTTGGCCCTTTAGAAAATTCTATTATCTGAGGCAATACATAGCATTTGCCTGTAGTACACATGTGTATATCCAAAAACAAGCAAATAGCAGACATATTAGAAATATAAGCAATAATAATTAGGGGCTGACTGGAATGGCTAAGTGCAAACAGCAGACACAGGGAACTGTTGAGTATTGCTGCACCATGGGGTTGAGAATCTTGAAAACCTGTCATTTTCATCTCAAAAAAAGGTAAGAGCAAAACCCGTGGCTTTGAGCAAAAGGAGAAGAAATGGTTGCAAACCTAGAGTGAGGTATGTACAAGGCACAGTCATCTACTGGCTGCTCAGACTCCACCACTACATTTAAAAGTAATGCAGACTTGAATTAGTAACGAGGCATACATCTTAACTGAACAAACCGTAGTTAGGCTGGGCTCCCTGCTTTTTTTCACCGCACACAAAGTGCACTCTCCTCTAATGGGCCTATCCCATTTGAAATGTCTAGGCCAAACACAGACGAGTGCATGTTGCTCACCACGTGAAAAGAAAGACATCCTTTACTATCGTGTTTAAGCGATCTGGTTTCACTGGTAGAGAGCTGTACAGTGAACCTCGCTGCTACTGGGTTCCTCTGCTGTTGACTCTTTCTCTTGCCCTCTGTCCTCAAACAACACCAATTCTCCCCCAGCTAGCCAGCTACTGTATCATCAGTTCTGTGGACAGATTGTTTTCCGTTCCCTGTTTGTATAAGTGGACATTACCGAGCCACAGTATAAATGTTGATAAATATATTTAAAGCATCACTGACAGAACAACTTCAGTGCATAGATAGATCATATTATTATTCACACATGTAACATGATAACAAGAGTTTGTTGATATAACTTCTTGAGTTATATCCCCACCATTTTGATGTGAAAATCCTCAATATTTACTGATTGCTTTTACCTGCTGTAAACGTCTGGACTTGTCTCACCAAGCTATACACATCTTGGACCAATCCATCAGGTATCCAAAAAATATAATTTGGAAATTAGAATGTTCATTATAACAAACAAATAGTGGTAGCTCAAAATATGTTTTTCTATATTTTACATATATAGAAAATATACATATATTATACATGCAAAACTTGAGGTCTACTGGCATAGCCTACAGAGATTGGCCCAAATTCCCCAAAAAGACAAGTCAGAAAAACTTCAAAAATGAGAAAAAAGAGATTGCTTTTGAAAAAAAAAGGAGCAAGGGATGAATAAGATGAAAGCGAGGGAAATCAGGACTCCGAATCTCACCCTGACTGAGATGAAAGTGTGTTGAAGGGAGCCCATGAAGAGAAACAGATAGAATTGACCTCAGAATGAGGTTACAGCTGGCAGATCCTTGCCCTGTACTCGTCCAAACCATTTATTCTTATCATGTCTGTCAATGTAATATCAACGCTAAACCATCCTGCTAACACTGCCGCTCAGTCATTATGATAACGAGACTCACGCATTCCACTCAATGCAAGATATAAAAAGCCCAGATGAAGTAATGAATGTGTGGTGTGGTGAGAGGGAGTTGGTCTTGTAACCAAAACGTTTCTGGTTTGATTCCCCACTGAGGCACTGCTGTTTTATTGCTGGGGAGGGTACCTAACTCACAATTGTCTCAGTTAATATCTGGCTGTATAAATGGATAAAATTGTTGCAAATGGATGAAAAAGTTGCTATAGATAATAATAGACAATAATGTAATGTAAATAACCTTGTTATTATTATTATTAAATGTTGTGAGAAGGTTCTGTGAAAACTGAATATACAGAATATACAAGGTTTTAAACCCACAATGAAGTAGTGCAAATGAAATGCATCCCAATGTTGTAGACTAAGAGCTTGAAGCTAATCATTAAATTGTACAATTCAATGCTACAAGGCAAAATACCTCTGAACAATGCTGCAAGAGTAACATCAGACAAAGAAACCTTCCAAAAACTCAAAAAAAAAAAAAAAAGTTTGCATCAGCATTGATTGTAAGGCACAGATTTATCCCTGTGGTGTTTGTCACTGTTTTAGTTTAGTATCATGTGTGCAAGTCAGTCTCATCATATTGTTGAAATAATACAGATGAAAGCGTAATCTCATCTACAGTGTCCCAGGTTTGAAAAGTACTGTATCAGAAAGCTCCAGTCAGAGCTTATTCCCACAGTAGGCATTCCTTCGTACCAAGAGGCTTGTGCGGTTATCAGAAGTTTACATTACATTACACTCATTTAGCAGATGTTTTTATCCAGATCGACCTCCAGCACTAGTTTGCGGTCTGTAACTGCATACGGAAAGTCCAGCACCAAGGCCATTGGATGTCATAAATGGATACTGGTAATCTGACCACAAAGTCCAGATGCCTCCACACATTAATATCATATCTATCAGACTGTAGTCCTTTATTCCCTTAAAACGATTTCTCACAGAGTATAAATCCATTAATTTTGGTTTTATATGTGAATACATATACATTTTCCACAATTATACAGTAAAACCCTAGTTCTGTGTGATAAAAATGGCTTTTATCAATATTGTAGGTGTTATACAATACCTTATACAAGGAGAGCCTTCACCTCTTCTAGAAACAATGTTAATTGTTTGTGTTGATTGTTAAAATGTTAAATGTTCAAGGGCCCTTTGTCATCTATACAATCCAAACCTACCAATATCAAATCTTATTTCATCCACTTCATCCAAACCTGTTAATTGTTTGTTTGTTTGTAATTGTCTTTGTCTGTACCAGCTAATTGGGTAATGAGCCACACCTGCCTAATTAAAGGCCTGTTAAATACAGGTGTGTGGCTAGAGGGCAAGGAAGCTCATTTTGTTTCTATTGACTGTTTGCTCAGGTTAGTTCTTTGTTGGTTGGTTGGTTGGTTGGTTGGTTGGTTGGGTTTTCAATATAAATGATTGTTTTTTTTTAATGTTTCTCTTCTGTTCTGCTGATTTTTGTGTGAAGTGTTGGCCAATGTCTCCACAATATCAATACTGCAAGTACTTACTTTGGTAGTTTCAAGTGTCTCTCTGTTCTTGTGGAGAGTTTTCCCAGCAACCTCAGGGCTAGATTTTCATCATATTTCTTCCTGTGCCAGCACTTAATTTATGCTTCCTGCTTGTGTTGAGATTGGTGGCCAGGAATATGGGCCGTAAATCATCATAGCCAATGGGGAAGCTTAGATTTATCATGTGTCCACGCAACTCCTGCAAGCTGCCAATCGACATGCGGACCTGAGAAGCCAGAGTTTAGCTAAGAGGAGGAAAAGAGAGTAAATCACTGTGCCGTTTCAGGCAGTCAGAATTTTAAGTAGGACTTAGGTGGGGGTGGTTGGAGGGGGTTGAACAACATTATGAAACATTATGTAAATTGACCTTAAAATATGCTGTTGCAATGCTTTCACGTCGCTTCTGAGACTTTGTCTTTATGTGGAGGGGGATGTCAGGTGAAAGTCAAAAAGACATTTGCAGCACAAAATCTAGGGCCCAGTAACTGTCTCAGAACTGGACCTGAGGCTTTTCAGTTAAGTTGAAAGGACCATTGATCTTTTAAACATCATCATCAAACAAAAATTAAACAGATTTGGAAATTTCAGTGTGGTTCCCCCATGTGGATGGTTTAGGAGAGGGGTACCCAGTCCTGGTCCTGGAGAGCCAAGAGAGTATATTTTCCATCTGACCTTCGCTTGAGAGATTACATGAGAACGGTGATTAATTTAGTTCATTAAAAGGTTGTGATTAATGGAACGAAGCTCTTAAGTACATGGAGGAAATTAAATCTGCCATATAGTAAGAATAAAGACCAGCAGTCAGTACAACCATTTTCATGGAGTCCCATGAAGGGGCTCCTAGGTTTCACTGGAGGGATGTCATTCAGTGCTCCATAAGTCATGTGGGGCAGACAGAGATAAAGTGCCATCATATAAGGCCCAAATTAACATAAGGAAAAATGTCTCTGTGAGGTGTAAGTGTATGGGCACATTAGTAAGTGAGCCATAGCAGCACATTATGTTGATCATGTTCTGATTGGCTGTCAGCAAAGGGAACTTGCATCAATAACCAATGACTGTGACCAACCAGAGTGTTAGTAAACCATTAACAGAGCAAGAACAAGGTCAACCAAAAGTATCCCAAATTCCATAGCTGAAGGATTCATTCCAAACAATCACCAATTTTAGCTGCATCATTTTGGGTCTTAAGATGTTTGTTAGAGGAAAAAGAGACACCTCTCTTTGTAAAGGGAGGTGTCATACATTACTTTATTGGTATTTAGCAGACGCTCTTATCTAGAGCAAATTACATTAGTTAGTTTTTTACCATTTTTATCCATTCATAAAGCTGAATATTTACTTAGGCAATTGTGGGTTAAATACCTTGCCCAAGGGTACAGCAGCACTGCCTTCTTGAGGAATTGAACCAGCAACCTCTCAGTTACAGGTCCTGGTCCTTAACCACTATGCTACACTGTAGTGTAGCAGTGTAGCAGGTGGTTAAAGGTAATGAGGTGTGCAGCCTTGTGAGTGTGTAATGTATGATTGGTTAACTCTGGTGTGTGTTCATCGCATGTGGGTTGCTGTGCCCACTGATTATGAAGATGGCTTCCACGTTCCACCTGATCTGTTGATCGCTGCTCACCTAGCGTTTCTGAACTCTGAGGAATTGACCAATTACACCTAATGACTCACAGGTGGCTTGGCCAGCTGGCACGACAGGCATCCGCACGGCTGAGCTCTCAGTGTCTAGATATGCGATTAAGAAATCTGCAGCGGTGAAGCTGTGTGGTGCAGAGCGTGTTTGCTTTTTGGACTGGCTGCGGCCTCTCTGTCTCTCCTCTCCTTGCTCTCAGATGGGAAGCGGTTGAAGCCATGTATGTGAGTGAGTGCGTGTGTGTGTGTGTGCGTGTGTGTGTGTGTGTGTGTGTGTGCGTGTGTGTGTGTGTGTGTGTGTGTGTGTGCGTGTGTGTGTGTGTGTGTGCGCGTGCGTGCGTGCGCGTGTGTGTGTGTCTGAGGTCTGATCTGTATTGCATGTGGACCGCTGTGCTGGCTTGGGAAGCTGCCTGGCTGACACTCGTGTCATTCCCCCGGGCTTTCGGCCTGATGAGCTGCCTCCGAGAGGGCCGTGTGATGAAAGCGGAGGGAGAAGATGGACCCTGGCGTTTCTGCACACCCAAAAGCAGCCCCTTATCCATGCAAGCCTGCCTTTCCTCATGCTTCAGCTTCAGTTTTAACCTTAGACTCCTTAACCTCCCATTTTGATTATGTGTTTGTGCAATGGTGTGTCTTATTGTTTCATTCTCATTCCATATTGCAATACACTCAGATATTCACATTTTCTTGATGCTAAACTGTGTTTTAGCAAAGACTTTTATTCCTCTTTGTTCAGTAAAAAAAAAAATTCTGCAATCTGTAAAGCTATTTCTTCTTTGGTTTCTGTCTTGCCTGTGTGTATTTCAGGGAGAAAACAGCCTGCTCTCTCTGACTCGACTGGAATGTTGGTGTTGTCAGGGGTGAAGTATTAGCCACAATATTGGTCCTTTCTGGACTGTGTTGTATCTGGCATAGGCACCAATGTTGGGCCTTTAAATACTGTACTGAGGCCTTTCCATACGCAATATTACTATATTATTCTCAAAATGCAGGTAAATGAAAGCAGCATGGAGAGAAAAGAAAAGTAATTTTAAAAGTAGTAATCAGTCTCTAAGGCATGGACAAAGAACACCAAGCATTTAAATCAACATTTTTAATCAACATGTTGTCTCATTTCCTTGGTTCTGTTCAACACAGTTAAGCATGGGCAGTTTGACTAAGCCACTGCAAGAAGGTATAAAATACATAAGAAGCAGGGCTCACAACTAAAACGTTGCTGGTTGGATTCCTCGCTGTGGCACTGCAGCTATACCCTCGGGCCTGGTACCTAGCCCGGAATTGCCTCACTAAACATCCAGCTATATAAACGGATGACATGTACAAATTGTAACCTATGTAAGTCTCTCTGGACAAGAGCTTCTATTAAATGTCATGTAATGTCATGTACTGTATGACTGTTGTACTGGTTAGGAGAGAGCTCAAGCAAGCCGTCTGCTCGGTGCATATTACCATACCTAAGGCACAAGCTCACCCTTCCCTTCACTTCAGCCAATTCCAAATCTCTGTGCCCTGATTCTTGACAGCTAATACCAATCTCCCAAGGATTAGCTAATAGCATCTTTCTGGATGTCTCATTCTCCTCACCCGTAACAAAAAAAAAAAAGCCTTGCGTGAGAAATGCCAACCGCATGTCAGCGCTGAAAGAGAAAGGCGGCATCCGGGCGACATCGCTGAAACAAAAATCCGTGAACTAAAAATGACAAGCGATTTTGGCATGCAACTGGAAAAGCGACATCAATGAGACACTGGTGTCTTTTTCCCTAATGTTCTTTGCTCTGCTTCCCCTCTCGCCCTGTCCCTTTCAGCGGCTGCCAAACGCGTATGTTTAGCAGCAGCAGCAGCAGCCCGGGTGCAGTATTCGTTCGCGTAGCGCGTAGGCCCTATCCGTCATCCGTCGCCGGTCTTGCTGCGCTTTATACAATCTTACAGGCATGACTGGCAATCTCCGACATCTGGCCAATCGCCTCGATTTTGGAAACGTACAGCAGAGTAAAACAAATAGGACAGTTATCACCGCTGTCTGTAACGGCTGCCTGTCCGTGTCGTGTCCGCTGTTCGTGCGTTTCTGCTTAGATTTGCGTAAAAGACATTCTCCGAATCACCGTTGCCATTTGATTACATGTAGGCTATATACGCAAATTAAGTCGATTTTTGTGTTTATGGCAATCAGTTGGGATGATGCATTAAATCAGGTTTGAAAATCAAGCAATATTCGCACCAACCTAGTGTTGTAACATAATCCCCAACTTTGGAATTCTTGAACATATGAACTGTGACACGCTTTCTCCTAAAACGACAAGGGTTATGGTGCGCCCCCGTGTGGCCACGTGTGGAACTAGGAACGTGTAAATAATGGATTTTTGAAGTTTTAACGAGGTTGCGTTAGCGTGCAGTAATGTGATCGGACCGCGGCATCGCTGCACTACCTGGTGTCTGTGGCCTCTGTAGAAGAAGAAATTAGCCAAGTAATCTTAACAGAATGTGTGAGCAATTGGTGTGAAATATAAGTTAGTAACAGCGGAGAGATCCATTTATAATACATGAAACAACGAATGGTCACATTGTAGAAAAAACACAGGAAACTGCCAAAATATTTGGTAGCCTGAGGAAACTCTCAGAACAATGCCCATCGTTTGATTTAAGGGTACATTTATTGAGCATAACGCGTAACATGCTCTTACACTACACTGTAAAACACTAGTATAGACATCAGGACTATCCTAGGGAGGTCTGCGCTGTACAGGACTAATATATTGTACATGTCCAGCAAGATGACTGTGGTAATTCTTTACTATCATTTTGGAATGAAGCTGCAAAGTTGCCTCGCAGTTTATCACAAAAAGAAATGCGTTACCCTTTTGTCAGCAATTTTCAGAGACTGAAAGCGGTACACGGCCCTTTGACTAAGTGTGCAGAGAGCTCCATCCGCGAGGCGCCTTAATCAACTGGCACTTCTAAAATTTATTAGCGCCATTAAACGCAAAGCCTTCAGGAACGTGTCCCTCGTAGGGCTGCGACTGAGCGACTCGGGAAGGTTTATGTTTTATGTTTGTTATCAATCTTGCACGCCATCATAACCTCACTGCATCGTCCTCTCATGCCAGATTCGTTAACCGATGTTAACTGATGTTAAAAGAAGGGGGTAAGTGCTCTCATGTACAAACACATTAATATTTACAAATACTGGTTGCAGAACGCATATTCTTGGCAACTCGGGGTGCGGCTTTGCGGCACTCACTAACACAAGCCGTTTATGACCTTAATCAATGTCACTGAGCTGACACAATCTTGGCAAGTGATTTATATCTCAGGATTAATATGTGAAAATTAGGAAATAAATTCAATCAAAGGTTTCCTGAAAGACAGATTTAGGACATTGGTGTAAGAGGGCATTATGATATATGCAATAAACTGGGGTTAGTGACCGTTTATTCTGCAAAGGACAGTGTGTCTGTGTGAATGTGGAGGGAGAATACATATGAATACGAGATGTATGTATGAGTATTGCATGCAGTAGTGTGGTCTGGTGGTAAGGAGCAGGGCTTGTAACCGAAAGATTGCTGGTTTAATTCCCCGTGGGGCACTGCTGTTGTACCGTCGGGCGAGGTATTTAGGCCAGAAGTGTCTCAGTGTTATCCTGTATAAATGGGTAACATTAAAACTGGAACCTTCGTGCTGGATAAGAGCATCTGCTAAATGACAATGTAATGTTCCAGGTTATTCCATTTGTCTTGCACCTTTTTGAGAATTTTGGTGACAATAAACACACTGGACCATGGAGCTTTTTAGGAGGGGATGTCTGCATCCATTTATTATCATTCACTTCCATACACGCTGCCAACATAAATACAAAAACTGTCCGCCTTGCCAGTAACATTATCTTCACAAATCACAAAGTCAGTTCAATCCAGACTTAAATAAAATACATAAATACCTGCTCTGAACATAAACAATTGTTTGAAGTACACATTCAAAACTCATTCGGATGAGGTTCATAGAGGTATCACTGTATAACACTGACAATCAGGTTAAAAATCTCTCATGAAAGCTATACAACTTGCAAGAATTTACAAAGGAATAAATTAGAATCATTTCAATTAAACCTCAGCGAGGGTTATTACCCCAGCTAATTAATGTGAGAGACATTTTTAAGATTTTCCTTTAAAAGGCAAGAGTTATTTGCGTAAAACTAATGGGAAACGTTTCTGTGAAAAAAAGGAAGAGATTACAGATAGGCATATTTCCCTTTGTAGCACGTTTGCTATACAGCTGAAGTTGTCTACATTGCTATTTACACTATACATTGAGGTAAATCATGCCAAATTTATATAGGAAAAAATGATGTAGCTCATCAAAACTTTTGCATATTTAACATTCAGATATCAATAGCGCATTTCTACATTGATTTATTTGTACAACCAAGGCATGTGAGTGTTAAGATTTCCAGTTTTGTTTGTGCCAGCCAGCTCTTCCCATGTCTAAGCTGAAAGGTAAGCACAGTCTCCATGCCGACAGCCCTTACACAGCCCTTACTCTGATTGTGAATAACGGCAGACTAAAATAATGGAGAGACGGACTAAATCCCCCCCCCAATCTCATCCCACCCCACATTTTCTCATCTTACGAACTCGCTCTTATACTGTACCGATAAACATCCAACATACAGTATTATTTGTCTCCTCCCTGTGGCAAGATGTGGAATTGCAGCACGTTAGTTTGTGGCCAATTGCATCACTGTTCAGGGAGGCTCTGTTGAGGACTAACGCTTCACGCCCACAGCTTGCAAACATCCCCTCATGAGCGTCTGTTCAAAGCTTGCTCTCAGGCAACTTAAGAACTTAAATTAACATTTTTCTTTGCTGGTATTAAAAACCCACAGAATCACCATTCAAGTAAAAGGTACTGTACTCTGCTTAATCTGGCTCCACTTGACATGCACCACTTAAGAATCAATAATAATAACAACAATAAAAGCAGATTTTAATTTGCCAGTCTATGGTGATACACATCTGTTTGGAAGTTATGTAATGTCACTACTGTCTTCTGGCACCCAGCTGTTTCCACAAAGCCATCACAGGTTTTTCTACAAACCTACAACCGCTGGTTTTAGACTGGCTCTTCGATGACCACATCGGACTCATTTACACACCAAGAACAGTCTCGTCTTTGAGAACCATATCTACACTATATTACAATACAAAACGTTTTTTTTTTCTTTTCTTTCTTCAAATTGTACGTGTGGCTGTTCGTTTGTCTCTTACCACTATGAAAAGGAAGACTTGCACTGTTGTTCTTGTCGGGTTTACAGTTCTGCTGCGCGATGACAGCTCAGGAAGTGATGTTGTTGCTCCCCCTCTCTCCCCCTCCTCACTCTTCGTCGGCGCTCTTGAACATGAGGATGGAGTTGTATATCTTGAGGGCGGGCCCCAGTTTGATGCTGAGGATCTTGACTATGTCAGCCTGGGTGAGGAGCAGGAACGCCTCTCCGTCGATTTGCTGGAGAGAGACCAGGGGGAGAGCGTTTCAACACTGGGCGAGCCGCTAACGGCAATGTTCCAATAGTACTGGGTTCCAGTACACTGGAAAAGAACAATCCTGTAAACTCCGTGACACAGGCCTCTGTGGTTTAATTACTGAAGTGCAAGAACACCAAGTGCATCCATTCAGGATCTATTTACCTGACATGGGTTTATAAATGTGCAGCAGGTAGAACACTGTGTTCACCCTCCTCATTCTGAACCTTCCCCGGTCACAGGTCTGAGAATATGGCCGTACAGAGCAGCAGGGTGGAGGTGTACTCAAAGCACACAAGTGTGAATGGAGGGCTGTTGGTATCAGGGGAGCTGTTGAATAAAGTACTAAAATGTACTGCCCAGCTCCTTCCAGCTTTATAAAGAGGAGGCAGCAATCGCCACTAAACACAACCCTCTTACCTCATTCCTAAATGTCGCGGCGTGGTCTTTGCAACCTGGCAGGCCTCGAACAAAGCTGGCAACCTGATTGGACGAAGGAACACAGCATCCATCTTTGTTATGCATTTGTTATTGTTACTGCAGGCAGTGATCAGTGAGGGTGCACTCAGCGTGACCTGCAGAGCACTGATCAGATATCAGTCGTAATCAAGAGGTTTAGCCGTTTTGCTCATACCTCATTAACAGAGGTTAGTATACATTGTGCCACTGTCTTTGTGTGTGTGTGGGGGGGGGGTTGTGTATGTGGTTGATTGTGTGTGTGTGTGAGGTTTATGTATGTGGTTGAGTGTGCATGTGTGTGTGTATGTGTGGGGTTGATTGTGTGTGTGTGTGTGTGTGTGTGAGAGAGGTTTATGTATGTGGTTGAGTGTGGGTGTGTGTGTGCATCCGTGTGTGCGGTACCTCCTCGGCGCTCCACTTGGCCACTCTCTTGGCGGTGAGGCCCAGCACCTCGGGCAGCAGCTTGCAGTGCTTCTCCCAGCACATCTGTATGCGCTGCGTGGGGCTGGAGGAGCAGGACGGGGAGAACACAGACTCATGCAGGGCCTGCTGCAGACTCACCGGGCCTTCTGCACAGGGAGAGAGGCACAGCAGAGCTCAGTCAGGGGGCTACAGTCTGCGCGCACACACACACTCACACTCACACTCACACTCACACTCACAACCACACTCACAACCACACTCACAACCACATACATAAACCTCTCTCTCACTCACTCACACACACACACACACACAGACAGACTCATGCAGGGCCTGCTGCAGACTCACCGGGCCTTCTGCACAGGGAGAGAGGCACAGCAGAGCTCAGTCAGGGGGACAGTCTGCGCGCACACACACACACACACACACACACACACACACACACACACACACACACACACACACACACAGACTCATGCAGGGCCTGCTGCACAGGGAGAGGCACAGCAGAGCTCAGTCAGGGGGCTACAGTCTGCACACACACACACACACACACACACACACACACACACACACTCACAGAAACACACGCACAGACACAGACACAGACACACAGCAAGAGTCTGCGCAAAAATGCATACAGCAGAGTGAATGTGAGGTCACAGTCTGCGCAGACACACATACAGCAGAGTGATGGTGAGGTCACAGACTTATTCACACAGAAAGAGAGTGACACACACTGAAACCAACAAACAGAGCCTTACGATCGTCTGAGGTCGCAGTACCTTTTCCATCTGCCATCTCCTGCTTGACAAAGTGCAGCTTCAGACACTTTGGAATCTGTCCAGACCTGCGAACGAGAGGGGCAGGAGTGGCCAAGGGCCAACAAAGCATTACTTTCTATAGACTGCATAAGAGCATGCGAACATAAGTCTAATAATGAGAACAAGCCACTCCGCCCTGCAAGGCCTGCCATTCTGCCTGTAGTCCAGAGTGCATCGTGGACTGTGCCAAGCCTGCTCTTTAACACTCACAGGGTCTCTGCTTCCACCTCGAATCCTGCCCATCTATTCCACGTACTGACGACTCTGTAACCCTGAAACTACATACTAATATCAGCGCAAGCACTGCCTTCAACTCATTCCACCTATCTGTGTCCTCTTTTTCGGCTGACAGAACTAATCTTGAAATAGCTTTTATACAGTCCGCTTTATAAATCCCTTTTAAAAAGGTTAAACCCTCAATCAGATCTCAAACTCCTCTTTTGTCAAGACTAAAAAGATTAAATGCCTGAAGCAGACACTGCAAGACACAAGCAAGATAAGGACCCCCCCCCCCCCGGCAGAACAGCACTCCCAGCTGAGCAAATCTCAGTTTGAATGGATTCTGATTTGAACGAATCCTGTAAGGTGTCCCAAGGGTCCACACAGGAGTTGTAAAGGAATGCAACGACTCCACCGCATTCATATAACAACATAACTCTGATGCTTCTCATTTAACATTGATGGAAACCCACTTCACAGACCTCATACTCATAACGTACTGCTGAAAAATGCCGTCCCCTGTATGGATAATTTCCGGACCATCACAGACCACCGGAGGAGCGTTTCAGCAGTCAGAGCACACAGGAAGTACTGATTGTCATGGTACAGGAAGAAAAAAGCTATTTTTGTAAAAATGTCATCATTTGGAAAATCTGATGTTCTTCTGTAAATGCTGATACACTTCAATAGTTTACATATTTTTATTTATTTCACTTATTTATTTGACATAAAAATCTGCTTGCACACTTGCATCTCTTTTATAAAAGTATCGTCTCTTTGTGAGTTTATCCTGGGTCATGAATACATTAGGAGGCCTCAGTATATGGCTACAAATCTAAATTTAAACCGGTCACTTTGGCACAAGGTTATGTTTTTCCTTTTTTCCCCCCATTTTCAAAGTAATTATTCTTCTGGCTGTGCGAGGCCCTCCTGAAAATAGATGACTTGGAATATATTCTAAAAGTAAACAGACGTTTTGTTTGTGGAGACTGAGCAAACAAATAAGAATCGAAGCCGGCATGCCAACGGACGACTTGAATCCTCTGGCCTGTGGGTGTCAATCTGCTTTTGAAGGGCCACATGATTGGTCTGATTATTGCTTTTTCACTGCACAACTTTTACCCTGCGCTTTCCATTTTGACAAGACTAAACATGATAGAAATGTTACTAAACGTGGGAAAAAACTACCACTGGCTGTGGAAAAGCGCCAGTTGCTACACCCACCCAAGAGAGAATGCCTGTCTGACTGCAACATTCCACTACCTGCAACCTAAAGCAATACACATCCTAAAACTACATCACAGGCAAAGAATGCACCAGTTGCAATCTTTGCACAGTCTAATTTCACTTTGAGCTTTATTAGCTTACCACCTAACAAGTTAAACAATCAAATGAGTCATGAGAACCATTCTCTCAGCACTGCACAGGCCTTCGACTGGCTCAATTCGATGCCACGGTTAGCCTGCTCTTGATTCAAGGAGCCCGATTTTCCCCACGGTTGGGGAAGCATCAATGAGAAAGGGACAGATGGTAGTTACTTCTTGGGCCTTGTGCCGTTGTGGCTTTGCTCTCCGGCGCCCCCTGTCCGCTCGTCTCCACAGTGCGAGGGATCCGACAGGCTCTGGGTGCTGCTGCGACCCGAACGCTCGCCCTCCACACTCCACGACTTCCTGCCGCCGCTGCAGGCAGAGATAACACAGAGGAGCACATGGTTACATCTCAGGCGTTTGGGCGTGGCAAACCTGCCGACACCATCCTCCTGAGTTTTTTTCAAAATGTAAAATCAGACACAGACATTAAAAGTTTTTTTTTTATATTACATGACATTCATTTAGCAGAAGCTTTTATCCAGAGCGACTTCCAGCACAAAACAACAGAAGCGTATCCATTCAAGTTGACTGAGCAACAGTGTCAGCCCAGGCTAGCAACACTCCCAGACCAGTGAGTGTGAGCTTAACACTATGCAAGCCCTAACACCAGTTAACTTAACACCATACTCAACATTAACTAATAATTACATATACATACAAACACCTATCCGCGCACGCACACACACACACACACACACACACACACGCACACACACACACACACACACCTGGAGTGGGGTGAGTCGTCGGGCCCATCTGGCAGGTCGGGGGTGGTGGGGGTGGGCGTGGGTGGTTCTGAGCGCCGGCCCCGGTGTGGCCCGGCTAACGCAGTGGGCCTCTCCCCGCTCAGCCGGTCTGGTACCAGCCCCTCCTTGTTCAGGTTCACTTCGGAGTAGGGGCAGCTGACCGCCCTGGAGCGAAGGGGGGGGGACCGGGCAGCACGTCAGCATGTTAGCACACCCACATTAACATACTGGCACCTCAACGTGCTGCTCCTGCAGCTGGAGCTGCCAACACATTTCTATCATCTTCCTCACAGTCTAAGAAGGGGTGTATGAGCCAGATGTAACAGAGTATTTTTAAAGTACAGATTGTCTCTATGGGGCTGCACAGCCACGGGGATGATGGGATACTTGGAGCTTTCCTCAGCCAGCAGTTTATATTCTGGAACTAGCAGTTGTGATAACTCCATATCCTATCTACGCAGTAATAAATCATTTCACACAACATAAACTGAGAAAGGCAAACGCCAGACTGAATAAAACACACAATCTCTTAATGTCATGACAATGGAAAGAGTCTGCAAACACACAGGAATACAGGGATGTACACAGCTTGCTGAGATCCATTGTAGCCAGTAATTATATGCAGATGTGATGGCCAGGCATTCTGTTCTTTAAAACAGCCCCGAAAACACATGTGAGCTGGAGTCTGTTGTTTTAAGACGGCAGAGAAATGGGATCAAAAGTCCATTTTGAAAAGTCTCATTCTGAAAACTGCATATTTCAGTGCATTTAATAATAGAGTCACGCCTCCGATTAGACCAAATTCAAGATGCCTTAATTTTGGGGGGCATGGAAACCCACTGTTTGTTTAAATCAGTTCTCTTCACTTCTGTTCTCCATATAATGCAGGGGCTTCTTTCATAGAGGACAGCTGTGACAGAGACAGGGACAAAGGACAGGAGAAAGGGGAGAGGGGAGAGGAGAGAGGGGAGAGGAGAGAGGAGAGAGGAGAGAGGGGAGAGGGGAGAGGGGAGAGGGGAGAGGGGGGAGGAGAGAGGAGAGAGGAGAGAGGAGAGAGGGGAGAGGGGAGAGGGGAGAGGGGAGAGGAGAGAGGGGAGAGGGGGGAGGGGAGAGGGGAGAGGGGAGAGGGGAGAGAGGGAAGGGGACAGGGGACAGGAGACAAAGGACAGAAAACAGGAGAGGGGACAGGGAAATGAGAGAGGGGACGGGCAGCTACTGACGTGTAGTGTGTCCCGTAGCGTGGTCCTCGGACGTGTCCCACACCGTTGCAGCCAGGGGTGGGACAGCCCTGTCCCAGCAGTGTGGAGGCATCGGGTGTCCCTGAGGTGGGGAGACGGGCTCAGTAAGGAATGAGCGCAGCTAAGACTCACTTAACAAGAGGCTGAAGACATCAGAGAGAATCGAACGAGGGAAAATTTAGAGAAATGATCTTTCAAAAAAAAAACAAAAAAAGTAGGCCAAATTCTTCATACCAAATCGTGCTTAGGACAGTCATTTCCAGAAGGCAAAATGAAGACAGATCTCCAGCCACAGAGAAGAGAATTATGAGTTCTGGAAGACAGGGATCATGGGCCCCATACAAATAAGAGGTCACGCTCCCCTCTGAACAAGGAGCCACGGTCTCACCCGAATGAGGGTCACTGACCCACCCGGGTCTTTACCTTGAGGGTTCTGGAGAGGGTGGCCCGTCTTCTGACACCAGCCCACAGGGTGCAGGTCGGGGCTGTCTGCATCAACCCAGTAATCATACTCCTTACTCCAGCTGTCAAAGTGGATCTGTGCCAGAACAGAGGGGCCTGCTTAGTCCGGAGGAATTCTGCGACCAATGGCCCCGATGAACTGAAACCGCTACTGCCCTCCAGATCCCTACTGCCTAAAACCTCCTCACCATTTCCAGAATCAGATGTAATTATTACGTATAATAATTACGTGCAGCAATTAACTATTTTGGCCTTCTTCCTGATGCACATACCTGGAAAAGTCTGCCGTAACATGTAACGCGCAAGCTAACTGCCACCTAGGCTAGTCACACCACCTGCTTGGCTCACTCCATGGCCTGCAATAGCTCTCTCCACCAGGAAAAGGAAGTCTGACTGAGGCAGGGCACTGCGGTTATGCCCTTAAGCAAGGTACTTTCCCCAAATGGCTTCAGCAAAAAATCCTGCTGTATACAGGGATGATGCACTATGTAAGATACCCAAGTGACTCTGCTAAACAAATAAGCAACACAATGTAACGAAACGGAACATTTTTACGACAGTTCGCCTGCCGTCAGACTGCGACCGCCATTTTGCGCACCCTGAGCCGGTGGTCCTCCGTGTCCGCGATGGTGGCCACTCGGATCAGCATGGGGTTCCTCTTGTCCACAGCCTCCAGCTTCATGCCCACCTGGAACCCGTGGGGGGGTCTCTGCAAGAGGCGGCGGCGGTGGGGGGGGGGTGGGGGGGGGGGGGCAGGGACGAGACGTCACATCGAACAATGTTTGAATTCACAGAACATTCAAAAACTCACATTCAGTCTCCAACACAGCTGCTCCTTCATTCACAAATTATTCTGCTCTTCCTCAGTTTCCTCCCACCATTTCCTCTCATTCACTATTACTTCAAGGTCTTCCTTCCTCCTTTCTCTCTCATCCTTCCTTGTTCCTTTGATTGCACCATTCCTTCACTTTCACATTCATTTCCTTTTGAACTGGCTGCAAATGACCGTTACACTGCACCAAGTAGCATTAAGAATGCGTTACTGCACTGATATCGGTCAAAATACAAACACATACCACCGCTCAATATGTAAGAAATGTACCATTAATGCCAAAATATTCAGTATATTACTAAATATATAAATTATTTATTTAAGCGTATATTAAAAACATCCCCCACCCCCAGTCCTCTAGCAGACATGGTAATGGTTGCAGGTAAAGGTGTCTCACCTGTTTGAAGGCTCGGGCAGGTGCCGCCTGCGTACCTGTCTCCTCCAGGTACTTCTCCCAAGAGAAGCTCTTCGGCTGCTTGTATTCTGAGAATGAGAAAAGCCGTTATTCAAGAATTCTCCACTGTGTCACGTGTCCCCCATCAGAATGGCTAGGCTTCAAGCTAGCTGACTCAGCTTGAGTCTAGCACCCTGAACACGACCCAGCTAATGCTCAACATCCTCACATCATAACACTTACAGGAGAGCAACAAACTCCTGTTCCGCTCCATCCAAGAGCAGCTTGGGTTTTATGGCCCTAAGAAACACTGGTCCTGGATCAGACCTCAGAGCTCCTTGTGAGGCGCTCACCTACAGAGGACTGATCAGAGTGCAGAGTGATGTAAAAATCACCTGCGACACTAAACACTCCCACTTCCAAATCAGGCCCAAATCAGAAGTGAAAAGATGCGACTTCATGCATTTTGTTGCTGTTCACACTGTTCTAAAAAGACCCAAATTGGGTCACATATATGGGGGGGAAAAAAATCAGAACTGGGCCACTGCAGTCTGAACTTTGCCTCTCATATACTGCTGTCCCCTTGGGAGTCCATGGCCTGATGAAGCAACTGTCTCTGCACCTCACTGTGTGTGAATGATTCTTCTCCGTTTACCTCCGGCAGATGAACAATCTGCCTGGCACCTTTCCAGACGACAGCCTGCTCTTGTTTGCACTTGGCACTTACCCTCAAACACGCAGCAAAATCTGCAGGTAACCATATGCTAACGTCACAGCTGAGCGGGGTAATCCTACTCACCAGCTGGTGTAGTAAGGGTTAATTCTGCTTCTTCGCAAAAACCAACAGGGTGGATGTAAGGACTGCTGGCATCGCACCTTTAATGCAGAAAAAAGAACAAAAACACGCTGAAACGTAACTTTTTATTAACAATGTCAGGACTACGATAATCAATTTAACAAAAATATATGAAAAATTTCTTATGCAAAGTGAAATTCTGATATCCATTGCACCACAGAAAAACAGACCATTTCTTAGTCTGTTCAAATTAGAAACTAAACTGCATTTGATAAACTTCACTCAGTAAGACAGAGTGTACAGTGCTACTGCCTACGCTACGCAATACACTGTGTGTGAATGTATGCACCCTGACTGGAACCCCGCTGTGCGTAGGTACTGTGTGAAAGCTACTCAGCATAGCTTTTGCCCACACTTGGAAACCTACTTTGAATCTATGTTACATTATTTTACTGTCATTTGGCAGATGCTCTTATCCAGAGCAACGTACATAGGTTACAGTTTTATCAGTTTATACAGCTGGATATTTACCGAGACAATTTTGGGTTAAATACCTTCATCAATAGTACAGCAGCAGTCCCCCAGCGGGGAATTGAACTGGCAACCTTTCAGTTACGAGCCATGTTCCTTACTACTGTGCCACACTACTGCCCACACTACTAATTATTATACTGAAATGATTATAATATAATAATTTAGACTATATACAATGACAGATAAACAATAAATAAATAATTAATAAAATAACATAGTATAAACTCAAGCGTGTCCGTAACTTTAAATCCACTCATTAAATCTATTCTGATGGCCTGCACTTGGTCGCCCGCAGTGTGCAGGCCCGGGCCCCTCTCACCAGTAGTCGTAGGTGTCGTCCCAGTTGTCGAAGTGGATGAGCAGGCGGTTGTCCACGACGGCGGAGATGGTGGCCACGCAGATGAGGGAGGGGTTCTTCTTGTCCACCGCCTCCAGCTTCATCCCGGGACGGAACCCCGAGGGAGTCACTGACTGTGGCGTGGAGGGGGGGGGGTTGGTCAATTACATCACATTTACTTAGCAAATCCGCAAGATAACCATACATTTTTAAATGTTATTCTGTAAAACAGGTAAAAAAAAAAGGTTATGCAGGTGTTTTTGAGCTTCAAGCTTCATCCTGGGACGGAACCCCTAAGGAGTCACTGACTGTGGCGGAGGAAAGGGGCGTGACCATTAAATTACAATATTTCCTTAGCTAACGCACAGAACAACTTTCAATTTTTACATCCTATTATACAGGTAAAAACCTTATATAGGCACAGGTTATACAGGTATTTTTGTGTAAAGTACCTTAAGTACCTTAAGTACCTTGACCACAACAGCAGTGGCCCACATGGGAATGGAACCAGTGACCACATCACTACACTGCATCCCTGTGTTTACAGTTTAGCAGTCACTGTCCCAGGTGAACTGAATTCTTGGCCGCCAACTTGGCTAACATCAGAGAAATATTGCAGGGACATTATCTGTTGGCCGGGTTCTCACTACGGTCCGAAAAATAACCATCAATGCAGCCAGGTGTTTACAAGCGCAGCAATGAAGACATTCAAACCTGTCATCCTGGAAACCATGCCAACAGCTGCAACCCGCTCCACCGCCTAATTACAGTTCCACATCCTTGTCTCCTCTAACAGAGAGCCATGGAGGGACATGTTCCAGTCATTTACTGCCGGACTGAGGGAAATTTGGAATATACTGCAGACTGGGCTCTCCCTTAATTGAGGCTTGCTGTGAATTTGCCAGCACCCGTGTGGTAAAAGACCTGGTCCGTGGCTGAGGCGAGCTCTCACCGTGTTCAGACTCTTGAAGAGGTGTTTGGGGGCGATCTGGCCCCGGCAGTTCTTCACGTAGGTGCTCCAGTTGAACTCTCCTTCTTTGCACCCTGCAACACCAGCAAACTCACAATCACGTGGCTCCGCCACCTCAGTTTCTAAAGCAGCCACAAACATACCCTCAGAAAAGGAGCTAGCGCTTGTCTGAGGACTCCCAGCCCATAATAATCACGCATATAATTTTGTGAACAGCGTACTGTACAAAAATAAATATCAGCACAGAACGACTGCCTGTATACTCTCTTTAATCCTGAAATCCACAAGGCTGTGATTACTGGTTTTCTATTCAGGTGGTTTCCAAAGGATTAAACAGTAATATTGCTGAATTAGCTGCGTTGGATATACCAGCCTCCTCCCTGTACACACCTTTGGGAAGCAGCAGCTTGTGTCCCATCTTCTCGCACCAGCCCGCCGGCTTCACGTCCCAGGAGTCCGCGTTTACCCAGAAGTCATAACACTCTGGGTAGCCGTCGAAGTGCAGGCGTACTCTGTAGCCCTGGACCTGCGTTGGCGGTTAGAATGTGGAGGAGGGAGACAGAATGTTAGATAGATAGACAGATATCTATGTATGAATTTCTTTCCAATTTTTAAATTTTTTTTTTATTTTTTAAAAAGTATTTTTGGGCTACTTTGAAGAATCTAAAATAAACAATCAAAACTATCTCATAACACTTTTTTGGTCACTGCATAATTCCAGCTGTGTTATTTGATAGTTTTGAAGTCTTAACCATTATTCTAAAATGTGGGAAAATAAAGAAACTAAAGAAAATAAAGAGAAACCCTTCTATGAGCAGGTGTGTCCAAACCTTTGACTAGTACTGTACAGTTCTACTATCAAACAGTCCCAGTCTCACCCCTCAAAATATGGCCCCACCCCTTAATTTACATGGCCACACCCTCACCCTCACAGCCCCACCTACCTCAGCCACGGTGAGGACACAGAAGAGTGAGGGGTGACACGGGTCCAGCCCTTCCAGCTTCATCCCCACTTTGAACGTGTTCCGGCTCTGAGGGAAAGACTGGTGCTGTGGAGCAAAGGCGGGAAGGCGGGGAAGCAGGAAGGCGGGGAGGCGCACAGATTACCCGGAGGGTGGTTACCTTTCCGTCTCCCTCTACCTGTCCCTCCATCTCCTCCCTCCATCTAATACAGAACACTTCTGTGGTAAACGATCTGCCCTGCACGCTGATCTGCAGTAGAACTGAGTGGCTACAGCATTCTCGCAGTGTACAGCAAGCAAAGCAAGACCAACAATACACTGTACTACACTAATGTACTCAAAGTGCTTAACAGTCCTCTGGATGAGTGACACTGTACTGGAGGTCACTCACTACTGGAGGTTTGGGCTACCAAGATGAACCCTGAAAGCATGCTGTTCAGTTGCCGTAGCATGATGGTGTGCGATTCTCCAGTTCTGATGGCTGACAGTAGCCCATTACAGCGCTGGGTTGGCGGCAGCAGGGAATCTTATCTGATGAACCACACCCTTTCATACTGATGGGCTGAGGTATGAAATAATGTAATAACTGTAATGCAATGTAATTAATAAAAAAAATTCATTAAGAAAGATCACCTATGTCACACTGTGAATGCATTTGGGTAACTCTGACATGAAGGTAATATTTTTCAAACTAAGAGTTTTTTCAAACTAAAAACACGACAAGTCATTTAGAACGGCCTGAGAACTAGTCTTTTAAGAAGCCACAATAATAATACAGTGTGACATATCCTTTCAGTGTCCTATCCTGCAGGACTGTGGTTGCGTTCATCATAAACTACATTCACCTGAACTGCCCACATAATTTTTCATTATCATTAATCAATAAAACCATTATGACTTTTTTCCCCCTCTTCATTAAATTTATTATTTCATATTTCTCAGCAGACTGAGGGGACAATGAAGCGGGTGCAGACGGAGAAGTGAATCATTTTGCCCGAGCAAGGAGACATAATCCAGCACCTAATCCTGGTGGTTCACTGTTAAGAGGATTGCTGCCTACGTGCTGGGTGTCGCGGCGCCATTAGCCAACCTGAACTGCAGTCAGTGGGCAGTCATTAGCATATCACAAGTGCTTGTTAAAATACGCTAACATCCACGACCGGTCTGATCAGTGAGGGAGTGGATTCTGAAAACAAGGTGCTCTCACATGTTTGTGGCAGCAAACACGGTTCCTCTAACGTGTGAAAGAGCAGACATGCTCTTCTGCTCATGTTGGTGTAGAAAAAGGTAAGCCTGACATTTCAGTCTGGCAGGACACTGAAGTAATGCCATACACCTGTGGACACCCTGTGACTGTGACTGTACTGTCCCCTTATCAGCCCACCTTCTCCAAACAGCTCATTTGACTGACCTCCTTGAAAAGCTTCACAGGAGCGGCTATGGCCTTCTCCTCCTCCAGGTAAGATGGCCAGCTCCACGCTTTCTTCTTGGAAGGCGTGGCCGTAACTACACGGGGGAGACAGGATGCAAAAACTCATCGGCCAGCATGGGTTACTGAAGTGACCAATGACAAAGGCTTGTGCAATGTGCCGATCTGTCATGCTGGTCATGGAGACGAACTGTCCAATTAAATGACCTCTTCATGTTTCACCACGTTATTGCACCACTGATTCCGCTTGCAATTCTGTTGAAGTGGTTTACACAACCAGACAGAGTAAATTTTCACAGACTCTTACCCAGCCTGGCCAGTTTAGCTGCCCGCCTTCCTTTGCATGCCTTGGCCTTCTCCTGTAATAACAAACAAAAAACACGTGTTTCTAGTGTATAAACAAGAATGAATTTTCAAAACACTTACCTAAGATTTTTTTTTAAAAACCTCTGTCCATGGGTTATAGTATGAGAAACGATTGCTCTCAAAGGCAGGTTAAAAATTAAATAAACCTGATTATTATGTACATGCATTCACTTGGATTTACCAACAAATATTATCTGCTTCACCGATTGTACGTTTTGCCATTTGTTGTCGACAAAAATAAATAAAAAAGCAAATTTCCACTCATTTATGGATTGAAGAACATCTCTTTTTCCATGTACAGAAAAAATGGGTTTTATGTAAGGTGAAGGTGTGAGCGACTCAGAGCGACTGAGAACTGCACTGCTACATCACAACCTGCGCAGGCCTCACCTCCTCCTCTTCTGGGTTGTCATCATCATCGTCACCAGAGTCCATGTACATCTTCCTCTTCTTCCTCACGCGCTTTCCCAGCCGGTCGCCCTCGACAACAGGAATGGGGGTCGCCCTGCCCCTGTCTCTCTGATCGCCCGGAGTTGACCTATAGAGGAACAATAAAAAACAGCCCTTTCAATAATATACAAATATTATATATATATGTATACACACACACACACACACACACACACACACACACACACTGACTTAAAAATCACAACCTGCTTATACAGACCTGACATACAGGAAAGGACACAGGGTACATATAACACTACAACTAGGAGACACTTTACTGTTTTTGTCAGGATCCGTAGCTTTAGATGTGGGAAAAACAAGGGACACACAAAGTCCACAGTCGCGGGACTACGAACTGAGTGACAGTTAAGGAAATCAGGGGTGAACAGCAGGGCCGTTGCAGGTCAGCAGCAGCTGAAGAGAGGGAAAGGAGGGGTAAGTAACAGAGTGACAGCAGAAAAAGGACATGCGCTCTGATTGGCTGAGAGGGAGAGGATGATGGGTGACCAGCAGAGGGAGATGACAAGAGTGATGGGACGCGAGGTGAAGAGAGCAGGAGCGGTGGGCCTAAATTAGTGAGGGAACTGAGGTGATCAGTGGAGGAAGACGCTGGGGAGCAGAAAATGAAATCTGAAGGGAGCAGTACAAAAGGGAGATGTAGGGTGAATAGCTAAGAGGGGACAGTCCCTCTGGCTAAGAGTGTCTGCTAAATGACAATAATGTAATACAATAATGAGTATGATGATGGGTGAGCAGAAGCGAGAGATGCAGTCCGATTGGCTGAAAGGGGTGTGGTGAAGGGTGTGGGAGAGGGACACGCAGTCTGATTGGCTGAGGAGGGATGAGCAGTTCAAATGACTGACAAGGGTATGACAAAGGGTAAGCAGGAGAGAGAAATGTAGTCCAATTGGCTGAGAGGGGTATGACGAAGGGTGAGCAGGAGAAAGAGATGCAGTCTAATTGGCTGTGATGGGTATGATGAAGGGTGAGCAGGAGGGGGAGATGCAGTCTGATTGGCTGAGAGGGTGAGCAGCAGAAAGGGCCACATGGCCTGAGCTGTAAGGATGTCTGACATACCTGCCGCTAGAAGGCTGGACACAGCCAGGACTGCAGAACTTGCCCTGAAGGAAACTCTCCTGGGACCCAGAGACGCCACAGGACCCACAGCTCGCCACCTCCACGCTGGGGGCCTCTTCCAGGGCCACAGGACTCTGGGACATGAGCACCGGAGCCAGGGGAGCATCTGAGAACAAAGTGAATATGGCTTCTCAGAATAAAAAAATCATTTCCCTCCAGAAAATACATTATTTCATTTCTTAGCAGGTCTGTTTGCGTTAATTACATTACATTATTGGCATTTGGCAGTCGCTCTTACCCAGAGCGACATACACAGGTTACACCTATTTACAATATCATCCATTTATACAGCTGGATATTTACTGAGGCAATTGAGGGGTAAATACCTTGCCCAAGGGTACAACAGCAGTGCCCCAGTGTGGAATCAAACCAGCAACCTTTCGGTCACGAGTCCTGCTCCTCAACTACTATGCTGCACTGCCACCCATAACTCTTAAATATTATCCATTTACACAGCAAAAAAAAAATATTCTGACAGTGCTGACATGCTTTTCTTAACAAACCTAATTTCCAAGACACTACGCCCCACAGCCACCTTACGATACACTACGCCCCACAGCCACCTTACGATACGCTACATACTACAATGGTTAGAACTCTGCTTTCACAGTCTGCTAAAAACAACAAGAACTTATTTAGGACAGCCTCACTGAGACCCAGTCTTGGAAGACCGTGTGAGTGTCCCCACCAGTCCCCCTACCTTCAGGCTCTGAGGGGGGCGCCAGGTCGGGCTCTGTGGCGGTTTCAGGCGGCGGGGTGGGGCTGTGTGACGTCGTGGGGTCCTGAGTTTGGGCTGTGAGGGCGTCACTGCTGGGCTGGGCAGCGTCCGTGTCCATGTCTGTGATGATCTCCAGGGTCCCGAACTCAGTCATGCGAAACTACAGGCAACACAAGCGAGTGACTGACAGACCGTCTCCAGCCCACCCACCCACACATACATACACACTGGCACACCAAGCAACAGCTGCTGAATGTTTTAAATCAAAGAGTTTGGCAGTGAGAAAGAACAAAGTTTGTTTTTTTTTTATTTAAAAAAAAAAAAGATGGCTACTCTGTTAACTGTATGGGCTCAAAATGTGTACTCCATACCCTAATGTCACTCCCAGGGAGCCTCGCAATCCCATCCTTCCAATCCAGGGCACTCATCATGTCAAAGTCTCCCCCGGATGAAGGGGCATCAGTGGGAGGGGTGTCCGTCATCGTTCCCTGTTCTCCTTACCGCCTGAGCGAGAGTGCAGAGGCTAGATCTGTCAATCCCTGACCCACAGTGACACAAACACAAAGGCAAGAGGAAAGAGCCACTTCACACGGTCACATCCCAATGAGGCTATTACCATGATGGCCCAAGAGCACGCTAAAACATTTCAGAACTACTTCCCTTGTACACTACTGATGCACCAAATGCCGTTTTTAAAACACACTGTTTGCACGACAAATAATCTTGACAACATTTCATAACATTAATAACATGGCATCCAAATGGACACGTTTAATTTAGATAAAAAGAACATGCCTTAGATATGACGTTGCAGATCAGAAATCTCACCTTAAATCTTTTGTATATTTCACATATAATTATGCAAGACAGCTAACTAGCAAGCTGCTTAGGGGCAAATCAAATTCGTGCATAATATGCATATGCCTTGGGGTAAGTTACAACATAGCTAGCGTGCTAGCTAGCTGAATAACTATACCAAAAAGCGTTACACATCTGTCACCTTCGCGTCGTTTTCGAATGTCAGCGAAAAATTCGCACCGCGATGAACCCCCCAAACTTCACTACCCCGCAAACAGGAAATCAACTAAACACGTTTGGTGGCAAAATACGGAGGGCACTTGTCTATGTGCGCAAGGAACGGAAAGTAAATAAATAAATAAATGAACGCAACCCACGAAAGAGAAACCATTTAACATCATAATAACCCGAAGCCTGTAAAAATAAGCAAAACATCGAATGCATAAACGAGCTGTCTATGCGTCTGCAGGGCCAGAAATATCGATAACCAATTTAATACGACACTGGGGTAACATTCTTCCAGTTACAAAATACCTGCGAAAAGTTTCTGGGAGTAGCCAATACAATGCGAGCAAGTCCAGGCCTGACATTAACGCGACCACCACTAGAGGGCGACTAGTCTGTTTCAATTACTGTAGGCTGCCTGAATAAGGAACAAAAACATGTAATATTTCGCATTTAAACGGGGGACAATGCCAAATAAACGTCAAAACAACCACAAATATGATAAACCTTGAATACTTTCACGAGTACAGGTCCGAGACAGCCGGACAAACACAAATTAAAATGACAAGTGCAGCTTTCACTTGTTTTAACAATATTTCATTTAACCGGTTGTTTGATTGTACGTAAAGATGTTAGAGCGACAGACAGCTTAAAAATATACTATTTAAGCTTGTTTTCTGCAGTGCAGCTATAAAGTTAAGTTTTATCTTTTAATGATAACATTGCCGTTTCGTTCTTGGCCTTACGCTAACTTAAAATTCAGTTTACCTTGTTTCGCGATGTGTTGGATACATATTAGGGTTGAATAACAATATATGACGCATCAAATTTGTTTGTTTACGTTTTCCAAGTTTTTTCCCTGAATTTATTCCTATCATAAATAAGTGTAATGTACGAGCGCCCATTATTAGCATTCGTCTGATACAAAATGGCGGAGGAGAGGAAGAGGCCCCCAACACGTTAAAACTATGTAAATAATAATAGTGATTAATTTAAATAAATAAAGTATGGCTATCGTTAGGAAAAATAAACAAAAAGCTCAGTATAAGATCTCACAATTCTATGGGTTTTTTTCGCCGTTAGTTTATTCTTTACTTTACCTTGTCACGGAATGTATGCTAGCTAGCTAACCAGCTAGCTAGCAAGCGAGCTACAGTTCAAATGACTAGCGAGCTAGCTAGCTGGCTAGGTAGCAATCATAGCTACCTAGCTAGAAGTAATCACAATCCTTATAAAACAAAGTTTCCAGTTTTTCTCGGAACAGGTAAATATTTAAGTGCACAACACAATAGCCAGAATCACTAAATTGACATACATCGTAATTCTGCGTTATGAGTAGCTAGCTACAAATATAGAATTGCTTTGCTTTTAATTTCTTGTATGCAAACTTGCCTTTGTAATTTAAAATATTTAGTATTTTATCCCGCAGCGAGAATAATTAAAGTCAGTGCAAATTGTAAAACAAACGCTGTCCTATTCATAGCCGCCGTTGTTCGCGTCGTTAACTGTAATATGAAGAAGATATTATTTGAAATTTATGGAACTCACCTCGTTTCTCTTTTAACTCTTACTTGGAGCTGATGTGCGTTTAATCGCGCATGCGCTGGATGTATGTTCTCCTGCCAACTTCGGCTCAGGACAAACTTCAGCACAAACTATTGATGGCAGATAGGTACAGCAACAAAATCGCTATGTCCGCGATGCAAATCTGGGCGTGGATTTAAATGGTTAAACTGGTCGCTGCTTGGAGTGGGGAAACTTCTGTGCACAGCGAAATAAACAAAACGCGTTTTCATATAAGAAATAATGAACCCAATACGTACATCATTGGTGACGCAGAGATTTTTTTTAAAAAAAAAAGACGCGTCCGTCGAGCCGGGGCGCGCAATTCTCATTGTGCTCAGATAGTGGTAAACCGCATTGTGTGCACAAACTATAGGACGATAGGAGTGTCTTAGCACAGTACATTGATAGCTATATAAAATCATACAGCGAAGAAGTTAACCTTCTGACAAGTGGATAAAATTGTCTGCTATGTCTGTTATACAAGAACACTAACTCGCATTTAATCTGTAGATAATGCGACGCTAGCAAGCCGAGTTAATGCAACGGACAAACAGTATACCATGCGTGATTCGCTTTCAGTGTTGCTAACACGATGCATTACTCCGGTCGGAAACTATTTTACAGTTTGATCTGGCTGCATCGTTCGGACTTTCGTTGATATGCACCACAAGTCTACCTCTCCCCAGCTATTAAATGGAGTTGGTACAATGCAGTACCCTCTTGTGCGTGTTTTTATAATATCTCAAATATCCCGACAACTACGCTGAGGACAAACGCAGCATGTGTAGGGAAAGTGGTGCCTTGAGACGGCGCTCGTGCCACAGCCGCGGGACGGACGCACGTCGCACGCTTTCAACGTGAGAGAAATGCATCTCACTGGTGGCGCAGCTATATGCTATTTATATACATTTTGTTATGTACGTATGTATATATGAATGTATTTGTTTTGCAGTTAGAAACTTGTACAACACAAACAGCAACAAGCATATATATATATATTTTAAGCATGCCACATCTAAAATGAGTCAATAGAGCTGTAGTCGCTAGCGACATTACGGTAGCACGGCGTCCCCTGCACTCTCGAGATTACAAGAGCGGTTCAATAATCCGCAGAAACTGCCAAACAATACCCAGTTCAGGGAATCTGTGTCTCTTCATTCATTTGTGGTAAGATTTAAGAATAACGAGGCACTTGAGGCAAAAGGTTGCATCAGTTTCCACCACCATTCTTTATGGGTAAAGTACCTCAACATGGTATCATCTCACATTTTGTGCCTGCAGTCGAAATTTAACCAATGTAACGTTAGGTATCATGTTTTGCCCGTATATTAAGGTAGGTGACCCTGCTGCCTGAAAAATACCACACCTTTTCACCCAAGTGAAGAAACGTTCTAAAAAGAAAACAACATTAGAGTCATCTGATAAAAATAAAACTTTTATTTCTGGGTAACAAGTAAAATAACTTCCCACAAAGTGAACAATGCAACAGGTATTGAATTGTACATTTTAAAATAACCGCAGACTGTTTTATTGTATGGGATACAAAGTACATCTGTTTATAGACTGCTCCTTGCCATCAAAAAATGAATGTCATCAACACTGCCTGAAACTACACTATGAACTACATTTATTTAACTCTCATACACATCTGTTAGGGATAAAACAATGTGATGGCAATAAAAAAGAAAAACTTAATAGATCAATTGTTGCACTCAAGAATAAATCAACAGTGCTTTGAACCAACAAATATTTCAGAAACAAGAAATGCAATGAACTGAAAAAAATTGAGGGGTGTGGGGGGGGAAACTCAGGACTACGATCGAGACCGGGAGCGAGACTGGGAGCGGGAATCGGAGCGTGAGGCCGAGGGGGGGCGCGACCTGGCTTTGGAGGAGGAAGAGGAGGAGGCAGGGGGGGACAGGTTCTCGCCCCGGGGCTCAGACCCGGAGGGAGACGCCGATCGAGAGCGATCTCCCCTCTCCTCGTCTCCGGCCTCCTCCCGCCCCCGAGTCTCGGCTGCGGACCTTGCGAGGCGCTCCTTGCTCTCCGCTTTGGACTGGGACCCGGAGTGGTCGCCGCTGCTCTTTTTGCCGTGCCTCCCGGTGTCCCTCTGACTGCGGCCTCGGTCGCTCCCCTCCCTCCTGCTCCCGCTGCGGCTCTTGGCCTTCTCGTCACCCCCCTGTCCGCGACCCCGGCTCCGCGACCGGGAGCCCGACCTGCAACAGGAAGGGACGATAACGACGGTCACCAACATTACATTACATTACATTATTGATGAACTGCATCTATTACAGGTTTTTTCTTTTTTTACAAAGTTATCCATTTATACAGCTGGATATTTATTGAGGCAACTGTGGGTTAGGTACGTTGCCTAGGTAGAGCAGCAGTACCCCCATGGGGAATCGAATGGTTACAAGTCCTGCTCCTTACTGCTATGCTACACTGCCGCCTCCCCCCAGTGCCCCCCCCAAGAAAGCTTGGAGATTTCTCATTGGCTGCCACCGTCAGTGCTGAGAAGACTTTGGACAGAAACATTACATCTACATGATGCCCAAAGCCCTGAATTCAGCAAGGTCCCACTGGTTACAGTTCTGTGTGGGACAGTGCCAAAGGCCATGTCTGTACGTTACATGACATTGTCATTCAGCGGACGCTGTTATCCAGCAATTTACATAGGTTGCAATTTCTACACTACTGGCCCAAAACAGAAAGTATGCACAGGTTATAATGCAATGAAGCTAGGCCAGTTTAATGCAATAATTTATTATCTAAATCAACCCCAGTCATGCACTAAATTAATATGGCTTGAAAACACCAATTTACTGTTTTTCTCATTATTTCTTCTTCTTGATCTATTATTCATTTAATCCAATCTTCTGTGTGTAACTCCTCCTACAGCTTTTCAGCTACGCTTACGACACCTGGCCGATACCCTCAGCCAGTGAGACTGTGTTGCACTTTTAAGGTCAGTATAAAAAGTTTGAGATATTTGCGAAGCGAAAATTTTTTCCCATTGACTAACATGGGTATAAGGCTCAGAATCTGAAAGTTCAAGCAGCTGATGTCACAATGGGCCTGCTACCGCAGAAACAGATGCAGAAACATCATCGGCTCCTGTAAAATTGGAAGCTTTTGCAGCTGAAATTTACCAGATGAAATATTTCAGAAACATTATGCTGCAAATATAGCTGGGTAAGATGGGGACACAGCTCAAGACTATGGAAATTATGCTCAAAATTACATACTGAAAATTTCATCTAAAATATATGTGAAATTATGTGAACTCTCCTATAATACAGTAATTAAACCAAATTAAATCAACTAGATGCACATTTAGTACATTTAAAGTATTGTTAAGTACATATGTGCCATAAATAATTGGAATAGATAACATCACTGAAATGTTCAACACACAGATAGATGCTCTGCAATCGTTTTCTGCAGCCTTCTTGGATCGAAGTGGATTTGAGTAGATAGACATTCAGTTCTCAGTTCAATACACCTTCTTTTCCCCAAGCTGGTCACATATTTTACTAACCTCTTGGGAAAGGGACAATGCATTTGAATTCCTTACAGTAACAGTAATGTTGGCAAGTTACATTTTGCTGATAATTGTGGCAGTGGATAGTTAGGGACTGGATGTGTAACTACTGTATGTTGTCATTCCATGAGGAACACTGCTGTTTGAAGAAGACACTTAAAATAAGGTTTTTTCTGTAAATACCCATCAGTAAAAATAAATAACATGTACAGTGCGAAACTGTGTTTGTCACCATGGTTCACAGCATCCGCTAATAAAACTATCAAACTGAATGGCAGTTTTCATTCACAGCCGCACACAGACCATGGAATAATACCATGTGAAAAGGCTACTCTGCTTCTGGTTCGTTTCAGAGGGACTGGCAGGGCCTCTGCTGTTTTTGAGCATGCTCAATTACACATCACACAGCCCACCACTCGGAGTGGAGAGAGGGCATTTTCGCAGCTGGGTGTCAGGGGAGGAACGGTCAAGATGTGACAGCCCCACACAGTAGTTCTGGCTGCTCTCCATCCAGCTGGAGGACTTGGGAGAGAGAAACGGCAGTCAGACCGGCTGGCCACTGCAGCGAGGAAATATACACTCAGAGGCCTGCCAATGATCTCTTGTGTGTAAAGTGGACCTTGTGAAAGAGTTCTCTGCCCCTAGGTAGAGCTGTATTTGTTACGTACATTATGTGTTTAGCTGAAGCCCTCCATCCATAATGACATTCAGACTGGATGCCCTGCTAAAGGGTATTCCCAAGTAACCACCTGGTCACAATCCTTGTCACAGAGCATTACATTATTGACATTATATTATTGTCATTTACGAGATGCTCCTATCCAGAGCGACTCACACACGTTACCATTTATACAGCTGGATATTTACTGACGGTTAAGTACCTTGCCCAAGGGTACAACAGCAGTACCCCAGCAGGGAATGGAACCAGCAACCTTTCAGTCATGAGTCCTGCTCCTCAACTACTGCGCTACACTGCTTCCCCTCGACACCTGCTCTGTGTTGCCCCGCCCCTGTCCCCCTGTCCCCTCGTACCTGGAGCGTGAGGCGCTGGAGCTGCTCCTGCTGCTCTCACTGCGGCTCCGACGGGAACGCCTGCTTCTCGAGCGAGACCTACAGGACACGCACGCGCATATGCGCGCACACACACACAGACACACACACGCGCGCACACACACGGGCACACACACACGGGCACACACACACAGACACACACACGCGCGCACACACACACACACACACGCGCGCGCGCGCACACACACACACGCGCACACACACACACGCACACACACACGGGCACACACACACGCACACACACGCGCGCACACACACACGCGCACACACACACAAGCGCACACACACGCACGCACAGGCAAAATATTTAAAGTGAGGGGAACACACTAAGTTAACACACCAAAATGGGGGGAGAGACACAGTACCACACTGGAGGAGGGGGGAGGGAGATAACACATGGGAATGGGGAGGGAAACTAATAAACTGCAGGGGAAGAACACACAGATAACACTGAAATGGGGAGGGAGACACAAGTGTAACACACTGAAGGAAGGCGTAGACATATTGGTAACACAATGAAGGAGTGACACAGAGATAGCAGTCTGAAGGCATCTGCCACAACCCCACTGAGCTGAACTGGTCTGCAGCACTACGAAACACTAAAGGGAACACCCACAGATGTTACTGGTGAGACAAACTGTCACAAGCCAAACTTAGTGTATTTTGTGGGCTGGTGGGTGTTCAAATCAGACAAATAATAGCGTGGTAGTAGTAGTTTCTCTTGGCCACACCACACTCGGCTAAATTAGTCTGCAGCACCAAATGAATGGGGCTCCAACATAATACTTCTGGGGAAATTGGAGTGAACACAAGCTTGCTGTAATCAGCAACAACTGCCAGGCAGAGGAGACTATGAAACCCCCAGGATCTGAAATTAACATTTTAATCAACCAGACAATGTGTCTGGTGGATAAATGTACATTTTTAACACACAAAACAGTTTTGTATGCCAGTTCACTATTTAAACCTGCCCTACCTGAATTGGCATCTTAGTATTAAATTTGCACAGCCATTTATTTTTTCTTCTGCCAGTCCACCCACCCCACATAATTTTTACCTTTCTTGGGAGGCTTAGTTACCCCACCTTTAATGTGCACCTTACTCACAGTAAGGATAAGTGGATAGCTAGCTTTTCGCCACAAGGAGATATTCCTGTGTTTTGACAATAACCAACAAAAATCAATGCCCATGCAATGTCAAAATTAGATAACATTCCCAAAATTCTACATTTGTGGGGGAGTTTATGGAATATTTTACTTTTTTGTTATGCTGTGCAACTGATTTCCGGAAGCTTCAGTTAACCTGAGCGTACCTGCTGTGTTCTACATAGAGGTGTCCTACACATTTTAAAAGTTAAATGGAATAACCATGACTAGGCTTGTAGGACTGGCGGATGTGCCTTTAAGATGACAAATATAGCCATATGTGGTTTTGACAGGTTTGTTACTTTGCAGTTTGGAACAGTGGTGCAAATCAGGCATACAGTGACATACTAATCACTAATCACCTATCCAGAGCGACATACATAGCTTACAGTTTTATCCATTCATACAGCTGGATATTTACTGTGGCAATTCTGGGTTAAGTACCTTGCCCAAGGGTACAGCAGCACTGCCCCAGCAGGGAATCCAACCAGCAACCTTTCGGTTATGAGCACTGCTCCTTATCACTGTGCTACACTACCGCCCAACTGATCCATAGCACACCATCATTCGTGACATGGCAATCACCTGGTTTTCCCCTCTGTTGAAATGTGGTTTTTGGTTGCTACCTGCTAGGCAGTGTGTGTGTGTCTGTGACTGTGTCTGTGTCCGTGTGTGTGTGTGTGTGTGTGTGTGTGTGTAAGGTGTCGCCCCCCGTGACCGTTTCTGGGCCTCACCTGGACCGGCTTCGGCTGCGGGAGTAAGACCGTCGGCGCCGGGACCCGGGCCGGTCCTCTATGAGCCGGATCTTCCTGCCGTTCACCTCGGTCCCATCCAGCTTGTCCAGCGCCCGCCTCATGTCCGCGTACGACTTGAACTCGATCACCCCCTCGTTTTTACGTCCCTTGTGGGCGTCTGCGTACGTCACGTCCCCGGCCTGCCGCATGTAATCCTGGACGGAGAGCACACAGGGACGGGAGCGAGATCATTACGTTACGTTACTATCATTTAGCAGACGATCTTATCCAGAGCGACTTACACAGGTTAGCTTTACAGGTTATCCATTTATACAGCTGGATATTTACTGAGGCAATTCTGGGGTAAGTATCTTGCCAAAGGGTACAGCAGCAGTGACCCAACAGGGAATCGAACTAGCAACCTTTTGGTTATGAGCCCTGCTCCGTATCACTGTGACATACAGTCAAGATCAAAAACCTAATGCATCTCCAGTACCCCAGTTACACACCTTATATATTTTATGGTTATTTTACATATTAGACAACAAAATACACTATAATGTACAGAAAACTACAAAATAATCTGCGTAGACTTTGTTTACAGTGCAAGTATAGCGTGCTAAAGTGCTTAAAGCAAATTCATAAAGCTTAAGATCACAACACAAGCATTTCCACTGTGTCCAATATTGTGATATTTAACAACAGCTGTTGTTGCATTTCAGACCCGTCTTCAAGGCACTTTGTCCAATCCAGAGGTTTGTCTGTAAGTTGCTTTGTGCCACAGAAGGAAGGCTCATCTCAGATTCTATGAGGCATCACGAGCTGAATTTCAGCTGTCTGAATGTAATACAAGGTCAAAAGTACCAGTGGTGCTATATAATCCCAAGCCAGGAATATGAGGCCACAGTTCTACAACACACCAATTTCTGAGTTGAGCTCAAAGTGCAAAACACTACTGGGTCACACTGTAGCTTCAGAGTTATGCTCTGGAACACTCTATTAGTGAAGACAGGCTGATAAACAGCTGATAAAAGTTATCCAACGTTTCAAAATATATGATCACACTGAGGGCCTGTTTTTCAAACCCACCTGTCTTTACTCAAGCTTAACTGTTTTAAATTAACGTTGTGTATTATGGAATGTACTGTATCATTCAGGACATCCAGGACTGGGGGTGGGGCATGTCAGTTCTGATGTATCCCAGCCCCCAGCATTCAGTGTTTCATTGCTTGCTTCCTGCGTTCCTGATCAGAGTAAAGGGTCTGGGTTTTTTTTTCTGCAGAGCGCTAATGTGATTGGTAAGGGAGAGAGGGGGCGTGGTTTGGAATGTGACCCCCGGGTTTTGGGTTGCAGGGTTCTGAGGCATGACGGCGGTGTTGCGTTGCGCTGCAGCGTGGTCCTGTACCTTCAGGTCCTGCCAGCTGCAGCGGCTGGAGAGGTTCTCCACGATCAGCCGGTAGTCTGTGCGGGTGGGCGGCCCATACTTATCCCTCCCACTGCGCCGGTATGAGTAACCGCCTTCAAGGTGACAAGCACAGACCAGCACAGATCAGAGGCTGAGAAAGGCAATCGGCAGCAAGACCAAATGTCCCAACCATGTTACACTTCTACATGTCCACACACACAAAAAAACCACTACAATTAAAATTCAATTTCTCTACCATTGGTGTAAACACATTTTGAAAGAACTGAGGCCCTGACTAGTTCTCTTTCTTTCTTTTACGATTTTACAGTAAGTGATACTATTAAATCACAGTGGACCCTCTGACTTTAGCTGAAGGAATACAAGCGCATGCACTTTCTACATTTAAAACTTAGGTTTTAAGTGTGATATAGCATCACTGATGTTCTTCACAGTAATGCTGACATTTGCAGGCTAAAATCTTATTTTAGAGAAACACAAACAAAAACGCGCAGCTATACGTACTTACTGTGAATAACAGTACATTTGCTCTGAATATAATGTTTGAGACACAGAGATAAAATAAAAAGATGTTTTAGGCACCTATTGGGGCTTAACCACATCTGTTCCTAACCCCATGGCATCCTCACCACCAGGGCTTATAGGGAAAAGCGGTCTTCATTCTCATTGGTTCCCCGTTTTTTGGTCAGCAAGGGGCCCAGAATGGTCAAAGAGCCACACTCTTGGATAGGAACCCCAAGGCCAGCAATAGGGGGGAAGGCAGTCAGTCATCTTAGCCTCAAAGGACTCTTTCAATTAAAACATTGAGGTTCTTCGTTAAATCTCTAGCGTCAATCACAGTCACATTACATGGAAAACAGATAAAAGAAAGAAAAGGGAGAAAAAGCCATTCAAATGTAAAATAAAAAAAATAATAATAGTTCAAGTTCATTTGTTGCATTGAAAAAGAAGACACTGAATAATACATGTAGATTTAAATGTAAACGAACGTTTTATGTAGGTGTTACGTTAGCAAAGTGGTCAGTTATTACAGAACCTGTGGGTTCGAGGACACGTTGCAGAGACTGGCTACTTATGTTCTTCTTTCAGCCGTTTTTGCATTATACAACAGGAATTGCATCGATTATCGTTAAAACTGTGCATTTCCCCTTTTGTTTTGTTATGGCTTTTTCTGTAATCCACCGCAATGCAAAATCTTCATAAATCAAAAGTGCCCAAAAAAAAATAAATGGTGCACTTACTTAGCCCTGAACTGTAGCTTCCGTCGCGGCGCGGTCCCCTGGCGTGCTCCACAATCACCCGCTCACCGCACAGCTCTTTGCCGTTCAGCTCGTACACCGCATCATCCGCATCGCGGGGGTCGTCAAACTCCACAAACCCATACCTTTACACCGAAAAGCAAACAGAACCGAGGCGATAGTATGAACTATTTCATTACAGCGTGAAAGGACGATTTCAGCACATTTCAGGGGCAGAAAAGGAAGCGTGCGACGACTGCATTGACGAAAAGCCCATCATTAAATATACATGTGCGACGTGTGTATGGACAGATACACGACAGACAATCACGCCGTGTTAATATCAGTTCCTTCCCCACACATTTTTTGGGGGGGCTGAAACTTCTTCCGCGACGGCACCATTCTGCAAACGAAGCCACTACACGAGGGCTTCTATAAACAGAGGGCAGTTTGGATTCCCCCTCCTGTTCTAAAACCACTGCCTTGGTAATTTAAAGAACGGTAAAAGATCTGGATTTTTTGCAGCTCAGGTATTGGTAGGTAAATTTGTTCTACTGATTAGATATGAACTTGGATCACTTGCTCATCCTGCTCAGTCCCTGAGCAGGCACTGGACAGATCTAGTGATCCTCATACAACCCGGATGGGCTGCTTTCAGACGAAGGTATTCATATAGTTCCCCCAGTCAGTAACTGGCCTCGTTGAACGACGCCTCTAAAAATTTCAGAACTATGAATTTCCAGGAGCCAAAGTCAATGTGGTAAATCACGCTGAAGACTAGCACCACTGCACCTGCGTCGTTATTGTAAGTGTGCTGTGTAGGGCAGGCAAGTATTGCATTCAGTCACCGCCCAATTGCAAAACACATTTTAGCATTTAATACGGCAAATGTTTCAAGAAGAGTGACAAAATGCATCGTTAATGCAAACTAGATGCGTTGGAAGCACGTAAACAATTAGCCACCACGAAAACAGGTTTAAGACAAAAATAGGCATTCTTTTCAGATAAGCAAGGTACCTGGAATTTGTGGCTAGCAAGCTAGCTGGCTGGTGATAAGGCGGTTTAAAATACACGCAGTGATGGATGGCAACAGGAACAACTTGCCAACACCTCAAAGCTTTTTTGCTAAGATACCTACGGCAGCTTGCTAAATTGCATGTTCAGCTAGCTAGTTAGCTTGCTAGCACGTGTGGGGGAAAAGCTCCACGTTTTAAACAACAGAGCTGGAACCGGGACCGCGCCTAGTGATGCAACAATAGCAAGGCAAACTCTTACTGTGCACATGAAACAGTTAAACACAAGGCATGCATAATACGTAGCTCAGTCGAGCTAGCCTGCTAACCAGCTACAAAACCAGGCATGCGCAGTAGCGACATGGCTTGACAGGTCCCTGCTAGAAAAAAAAAGTCAACTCGGTGATAACGGTCCGTTTCATAAAACACTTGCGTTCTTATCTCGGTGTTTGCAGCTGAAATTACATGTCAGCGGTTTGCTGCTGTAATAACCTAAATGCACATGTTTCCTTTACAGTAAGCACCTCTGTTATCACAACAGTCCCGTCAGCTAACTGTTCGCGCCACGGTGCTCGGCAGCGTGGGGTTAAGTGGATCCCGTGTGGCCCACCGCCTGGGTTTACCCGTTCTTTAGGTCCACTTCGAGTATCTTCCCATAGCCTTTGAAAAACCTGGCGACGTCCCTCTCCCTCGCTTGGTAGCTCAGTCTGCCGATATAAACCCTGGGCATTTCGCCCCGTCCCTCTGCCTCGCGTCCTACAACCGAACACACCCCCCTTAACACACACACACACACACACTCCGGTGGAGCACGTAACACACCCCCGCCCTTCTGTCGGCAATAGGGTACCCAGGCAGGTGGGCGTGTTCTTATTTTCTTGTCATAAGTACTGTCTAAATTGTCATTTTCAAAAATTTCAGTTTCGAGTCCAATAAATATCAAAGGATCGTTTAAAAAGAAAGTTCATAAGGAAGGTGATTAAAATAAAAAAAAGAGAACTATAATCTATTATCTCTTTGCGTTGTCAAAATAGATACGGAGCATGTCATAACGTTAGCTTACTATTTAAAAAATAATAAAATTATATTTGAATTCTAGTATAACTTCAAACTCAAAAAAAACTTGAAAAATTGGGAAGACGGTCTCCCTTAAATGTTCCTTTTGCATCTTCGTTCTGTAACGCAAGAGGGCGATAGAGGCCCGATGTGCCATTCGAGGCTTATTATTTATAAGGAAAAAAAACTGGAACTGCTCGTTAGCTACTCGGCGCAGTATATAACGACAGATGCGTCAGCTTAAATGGCATTCAAAGGGAAGGTTGCCGACACAAAGGTAAGGACGAATTTCCACGAATTACCGCGAAGCAACGAATGCTAGAGAATCCGTTTTATGCAACGCGCAGGTGTTAGTCCTCTTACTCACGGTTATTATTAGTTCGCATAACAGCAATAATAAAAGATGGGAGCTGACCCCCGGCTAATTATATCAGTCGATTATTTTCATCCGATATTGCTTTAGTGTTAAATTGTCACAGACTGCTTGATGTCCCCCCAGCATGTTAGACGTTGTCTTTGTTGCGTTTGACCCTGGGATACGGGAATCCGTTCGGATTCTGAACCATTGAATGCTTTGAAGCAGGTCATATGCTGCAGAAATCGTATTTGCAAATGCAACAGGTATGCAGTCATTGTGTACTGCTTACTTTGGTTTGTTTCTAGCCCAAAAAAAAATCGTAATCATAAGTTTTATTATGCTGCATTGTATTGTGTGTTATCAATTTACATAACTAACAGTATTAGAAGGGCCATTAGTAGAATATCCACGATAATTTTAACAATCGCTATCTTTACTGAATGTTTCTCCACAGACAGTCCTCCTTCATTTGGGACTTTGCTTGCTTATTTTTTACACCCTGTACTACATGATCGGCAGCGTCTGTTTTGGCGCATTCAGGTAAGAAATGTCGCAGTCTTTCACAGCGGCAGGCTTTTGCCCAATCTGGTACTTTTCCGCAGTATCTTCTGTGAAGTTCCTCCTGCTCACCTCCTCAGTAGTATAAAGCAAATACAGAGAAATTAGCATGATTAGCATGAGTTCGTGCAGTTTTAAACAGTGCAAAAAAGACAATCCCCAAAATCCTCCACTTTCTTGAAAAGTATCCGGTGTTGTCAGTATGTAATGTAATATTCAAACCTTTTGTAGGCGTCACACATACCCACACTTACACAGTAAGTAGTATACACTTAAACAGAGTGGTATCCCTGCTGCTGTATATAGGTGCATGGAGTTTCTTAAACGTGTTTTTGTTTGTAATAACTGCCTTCTTGTCACAGGCTAGACCATTTTGATGGACTTATTCCTTTTGACTTCAAGACTGAGCCTACAGAATCCAACTCTAAATATCTAGGTAATGTCACACGATAGGGGGGGTTATAGTATATCCACCTTACTCAGTGATTGACAGACAGTCCTCATCTTCACTGAAATTTGCTGTGATAGCAGCCATGTGTCCCACCATTGGTGCTATCACACACACACACACACACACACACATGCACACACATGCACACACACATTATATTGTTTCTACTATACATCATAGATGTCCTGCTGTCACACAGGTGCACATGGATTTTATTTCCTTTGTTGTGCTGGTGGTAATGCTACAAACATTCCATTAGTGCACATGTAACGGGTGGTCTCTTGCTGCGTTGTGTTTTAATGTGATGTTACGTGGGTCGGCGAGCGAGCGAGTTTCGAACCGAGGTTCTTACTGCTCGCTGCCAACCCCTTAAAGCCAGCGTCGTTGCCAGTTGAGCTAAAGGCAAATTGCCGTTAGCCTGTCGGCAACAACGCTACTTAGCCAGGTCTCAGAGGGAGTGACGTAGCCGCTGCAACCACTCGGCTACCTGCTACCCGCTACCTAAGGCTTTACGCAGGACTCACACGAGCTAATCACTTCAGCTCCGCTACACACATACCTGCCCACCTGTATCATATTCGTCTCTCCATATCATAGTGAACCTGCTGTCAATGGAGCTCACCTACTTCTGCAGCGGTCTGCTCTTCGCAGCGGTGGTGAAGAGATGGGTGTGGGACTATGCCCTCACGGTCACCCTCTTCCACGTGTTACTCACGTCCACTGGTGAGAGAACGCAGGCCCTCCTGTCTGTACAAACACCGTGTCCCCACTGAAGAGAGGGAGAGGCTTCTACAGCGACACTCTTAATGACTACACCAGGGATCTGTTGCAACACTCCTAGACAGCCAAAATCATGCTTATTTACAGACAGGCAAACACCTTGACCACAAAGTTAGGGTTGTCCAGGGCTGCAGGCCCCAGGACAAGACCATCATGTCAGTTAATGTTAACGTCATGTTTCAAATGGATTTAGCCCAAAGGCAGTAGCATCTGCTGTGTGAAGCTGAGGATTGATTGCATCTGGTGGTTGTGTGCTTAGGTAGAGCTAAAACATGCAGAAATAAAGGCTTTTCAGGAATATGAGTAGCTACTAAAATACCTTTCCATTACACAATGCATCAATGGGGTAAACATCACATCTGACAGATGCCCACATATATAACCTATTTACGTAGTCTCTTTTTGTTTTCCCTTAATTTGGAACCATACAACTTCAACTACAATACAAAGGAGTGTGTGTGTGCGCGCGCGTGTGTCTGTGTGTGTGTATGTGTGCCTGTATATGTGCTTCATACAGCAAAGTGGAACATCTCTGTGGGAGATCATTGTCTCCCATCTGCTGATTATGACATTACCAAGTGGGACGAGGTAATGTCATAATCATGGTCCTGTCATATGTGGGTCGGGGGTGGGGCACATGCTGGCTGAACTTGGATAACCTTCTGGATTATCTCCATGCATAAGGAGTTCTTTTTTAAGCACTTAACACGGGAGTCCACTCAATGGAAAACTGCTGTGTGTAGACTGAACTGTACAGAATTAAGATTTTGTGTAACAGGTAAAAAAAAGTGGTTTAACTGTGTTTTTCAGTGATGCTGGAGTTCCCTTTGGTGTGGCAGTGGTGGTTGGCCTTGGGTAAGTTTATGTTACTGTACGCCTACACTAAGAGCTGTCATGTAGATGTACACTGAAGGAGACAGCATCACTGAAACATTCTAATGATTAAGAAATAGTCTCCCTGTGTATATAATGACTGAGCAAGAAGCTCACAAGCAAAGCATGTGTGTATTTCATAATATTGAATCACAGGATTCACACACTCACATCTGATATTTTCAGGTTTTGATACTCTGATCAACCTGACACAAGCTTTGACTCTTGGAAAGTGAAAAGCACGTATTTCACATTAACACAACAGAGTGCTATTAATGTCCCTCAAAGAGGATATTTGTCTTGCTGCTTTCACAGAATATTGAACAATGGTGATACATGGATGTGGTGAAACAATACATTTAGTAGTATTCATTTATCAAAGGTATTTACATGAATACATGTCCACGTATGATGTATACATTTGTCATTTTATATAAATGTATAGTGTTGTGTAATTTCAAACAACTTCATTTGTGAACTTTTTATTTTTCTACATTTTACCGTTGTGTGACAGTATTAGATGACAATTTTAAATTGTTGTTATTTGGATTATCAAACATGCAAGAGTTAATAAGGAGACAAAAGCACTCAGACAGTAATTAACCCACAAAAAGTTCCACAGCATCCTACCTTTTCTTCACACTCTCAGACTTACATTTTTCTGCATTTCTGTCCAAAAGGTAGCGGCTTGTTCCTCATGATCTGCAACGGTCAGCTGATCGCTTACTTCGCCTGCCAGAATGACCCAAGCTACCCCACGCTCCACAGCTACTGATCCGCATGGGAGAAACCCACATGATCGGAAAAATCGCCTTCTCATGTCCTCAGTAACACCCCAGCAATGGCGGCACTGGTGAGGGACAAAGAGCAAGCTAAGGAGTACACAGAGATGGCACCTCGGGTCAGTTACAACAGCTTCACAGTCCTGATTATCCAAAGTGATGAAACAAAATTAATAAGGGAGAGGTGATGGTCAATGCCAGACATGTAAGGCCCTTTTCTTTTCAAGTCACAATGCACCAGCAGAGTCCACTGTTCAAGTCCCTAGAGTTCACTACCTTGCTAATTCAGTTATTTTTTGCAGCAGTGTGCAGTTGCATAACAATTACAACATGCCACTGATTTTTGTTGACTACATCGTGCAGTACATAGAATACATTAACAAACTATTGCTAGCCAGTGAACACAGCTGTAGAAAAAAGGCACAGAACTATGTAAATTGGTCAAATATCTGTATCTGTAGATTCAGCAATATATTCGTGATTCGCACAAGGCTCTGTGTATATGCCATCGTCTAAATATACTGACCTATGATGGAGGGTGGTAATTGTTCAAACTTGAGCTGCAATCAACTGCATGTCCAGGAGCTTGGCTGAAATCTGTCTGCCGGTACTCTGCTATGATCTGATTACAGAAGCAGAGAATGACAGGGGTCAAAAACTAAGCAATGAAGGAAATTCGAATTAGTCTTGAGTGGACATGTGTCCGCTGCAGTGAGGAACAGAGGAGCAGCCTGGGACAAAACCGCAGTGGATGGGTTCCGGAACAGTGTTCAGGCCACAAAGACAAAAGCAGTGGTGTAGTGGTTAAGGAGTGAGCTTTGTCACCTAGTGGGTGTTGTGGGTTCAAATCCAAGGTGGCGGGCTGCAGTGAAACAAAGGCAGTATACTTAACCTGACTCGGTCCAGGAAAGGCTCACGTGTATAAATGGAGAGAATGTCAAACCTGAGCTATAGAAGTCCCTGTGGATAAGAGCATCTTCAAAGCAAAGTCTTTTTTTAATCTTCTTCAGTTTTCATGATCCATTCAGCTTTTGTAGATGCAACATGTTACAGTGTGTTCATGTTCCTAATCCTTACAAAACAAATGGGAAAAGTGCTGAGATTCTTGTCTAGCAGGGGAAAGATTCAGTATGCATAGAAGGTCCTTCTACTGTTGAAATTAGAGCTCAGCATTGTCCCCTTTAACTCACACTCTCCCCACTCCCTTGAACTCTGCGATTTGATCATTGACTCCATCTGTGTCACCTCCACACCACAGGCACGGTCATGTGCAAGTTTATGATTAACATGCCAGATTTAGTCAGACCATTCTGCTTGGGGCAGATGTGTATTCACTCCAGGTCTAAAAGGACCAGAAAGTACCATGACAAACAATGCTTCACCAAGAGTCAGATTAAAACTCACAACCTTGAACGGCTAAACTAAAAAAACTGATGTCATAACTCTTTATAGAGCTAGTGTATGAATAATTCAAATAAAAATACAATCAGGAATGGACTAGTATTTTTCATGCTCTTCTGAATTCTCCTCTGAATTTATTTGTGTCATTTTAACACAGGAGTTTGATACACTGTAAGCAGGTTTCTTTTACAAACTCTTAATTTTTGTGATTATCAATGTATTGTATGACAATAGCAATGTATACAGTTACATGAAAGTAATGTAGTGTAATTATATAAGAGACAATGAGACTAAATATTTTTGAAATGTTTGACATTTGGCTCAAGCCTATGACTGAAGTACCAGGAGTTTAGATAAATTAAAATATTATTGCTAGATAAAAGTTGTTCTTCAGAAATGTCACATCTCACAATGCCTTCACAGGAATCATATTGGGGGAGGGGAAGGTTGGTGACACTTTACTACTAGAATGTATTAAGATCACTTTGATCTCCACATGTTCCTCTGTTACAGGTGCAATTCTCATCAGCTCTAATGTATTCTTAAGGAACTCATTAAAGGTGGATTGTAAACAGTACACTTTTTGTATACATATTTAGGTCTTTCATACACTTATGTCATCTTGATCTTGTGTTTTTGCACAAGCAGAAAATAAAAGTTTTTTTTTTTTCTCCAAGTTTTGACTTGGAAAAGGGAGCACTCAATGCCTCATTTCCTCTCCTGTATGCTTGGGACTAAATTTTCAATGTCATTTGTCAGTGTTGAAATTTAAGTGCAATGTTTTTTTTTTTTTTTTTTCTTTAACATGTACTGTATACTACTTTGATTTACAAATGTGCTCAGCAAAATAAAGTATTTACTGCAATTGTGTTATTACATTTGAATGTAAAAATTTGACAAATACTTATTTGTATGTACTTATTTTACCAATTATACAAGTAAAATATTCAAACTGTTTCTTGTGCCTGTCTGTTGATTTGTCTGATGCTCCTACCTTCAAATATTTACTGTGTCCTTGAGCATGTGTACTATATTGTATTTGTAGATAACTATGAATAAATGAAGCTTACATAAGAAATGACTTGATTAAAGTATAACCTGCCTGTACTGCCAAGCCAAGCTGTGTGTATGTTACGCTGTGGGCACGCACAAATTGTTTTTGACCTCCATATGCAAATGTAAATAAACTTAATTAAAGATTTTGATTCAGTCATGAGAGTGACAAGAGAGACCACTCCTTTAGCTGGTTTCAGTGAGAGATAAATGACATTATTGCAATTTTCCATGTCAAAATTACACGCTAGTTCCAACCGGCTTGCCGCTGGTTCAAACTTTTGTTATGTAACTTTTCAGTTTTTTTCTCACACTTTGGTTTCTGATTGGATATCAGTGTTTTGAGGAGGCGGAGCCACGTAGCTCGCCTTTCAGCATTGGATGTAAAGGTCTTTGTCCGTAAACACGTTCACAGGGGTTTAAACAGGGGGCTGCATGGATCTCTATACTAACTAGATGCGTTCATGCAGTAGTGAGTGTCCACTATTTAGCCTGTTTGGATGAGATCACAGTCGGTGGATTTGCGCAGCGCCTCCCCTGAACTTAAAGCCAGCCATCCAAAGACGAGGAAGAATCCGTGCTGCTTTGCACCTTAGGAGGAACTCAGTCAGCCGCTGGACGTCCGTATTTTGAGCTTAAACATGATAAATGTAGCTAGCTAACTCGCTGGTTTGCATATCCGGAGCCCAGAAAACATGTAGTGGCATGGAATGCCAAGATATTTTCAAGTATTCCTGCCTGGATTTCGTATTCACAGTTGCCGGAGTTTGCGCTTACTTGTTCGACGTGGGATCCGACCTGTGGGTCGCTGTTGAGTTTTACCTGCATGGCGACTTCTTCTGGTTCGGGCTGGTGGTCAGCTTCATGGCCCTGCCGTCCGTGGTGGTTCAAATGTTCAGCTGGTTCTGGTTTAAGTACGATCGGGAGCTGGAAAGCTTCAAAGCGCAAACCTCTGCAGAGAAGATAGTTTTTGGAGGCGAGGGACGCTTGAAACTGAGCCTGTTGCACGCCTTTCAGCTCGGATTCCTTCTCAGGTCGGTAGTTTATCTAGCAACGCTGCTGTACCGTTAGTTCTTGTTGATGTAATCAGCCTCATAAACAAAACCGAAACCGAATTATAAGCTTAACCTGAGACTAATTGTTCCTTCACGGCTGAATTGCAAAGTCACGTGTCTGTGGAGAAAAACTATAATTTGGCAAGCTCAAAAAAGACACATAAGTCAGCAAATTAACCACGCCGTTTAGCTAGCTAGCTATACAACACGGGGGGGGGGGGGGGGGGGGGGGGGGGGGGGGGGGGGGAATTAGGAATGAAAACGACAATAATGTAAGACTTGTAGCAAGAAGCACCTATCCTATTAGCGCCACCAGTGCAGTCAAGCGTAGCAAGAACATTTACCAACAGGTTACCTGTTAACAAATGGATTAAGTGAAATGAAGGCGCTTCTCACTACCGGTTGAAATATTGTTATATTGTACGAAAACATGGTGGTAACTATAACTAACTAATAATATTTTATAGAATAGATGCGTTGACAAAGACGTTATTACATGCAATTTCAGATAAGAAATACAGACGAGAAATACAGTTCAAAATAATTTTCTGAAACATATATTCAGTGAATATGAATTAAAACAGTACAATAAATCTTAAGAAGAGGAACCGTATTCCAGCTTTTTATTCTGAGAGCTAGTGTCACAGATTTTTAAATGTCATAGTATAGTATTAGAATACTAAATTGTTTCGTAAGTATCTGCAAATGTAGTTTTGTCTCTAGAAAGGTGCCAGTCATTGGTCTGTTCTCTGAGGTGCCAGAAAGGCTTTGTGGCTAGCCAGTGAATAGCCTGCCGTTAAGAGTCCAGGAGATGCAGGCAGTGTGGAAGCGTAAAGGCCATTTGATCTGTCCCTGACCTCTGGGGCTTCGCATTCTGGCTCTGACACTGCTGTTCGTGGAAAACAGCCTACCTTTGTAACTCCATTACGTTACATTCATTTAGCAGACACTCTTGTCCATGTACTGCTGCTGAGAATAAAATGCATATATAATGTGTCCACAGGCACCTTTCGGCCATCGAACAGGGCTTCTGGGTGTGGTGGATCGGAAGCCAGGCCACAGAGTACGCCGTGTACGTGACCCATGACCTGAGCATGCTCCGTCTGGTCGAGGCCTTCTGCGAGAGCGCCCCCCAGCTCACCCTCATGCTTTACATCATGCTGCGCACCAACCAGGCCCGAGCCGTTCAGTGTAAGTACCAGCCCCCAACTGCTTTTACATTACATTACATTATTGGCTTTTAGCAGACACTCTTATCTAGAGCAACTCACATAGGTTACATTTTTTTTTTTTTTTACATGTTATCCATTTATACAGTTGGATATTTACTGAGGCAGTTGTGGGTTAAGTACCTTGCCCAAGGGTACAATAGCAATGCCCCAGCAAGGAATCGAACCAGCAACCTTTCGGTTACGAGCGCTGCTCCTTTCTGCTACACAACACTGCTGCCCCTGTTACCTCACCCGATTTACCTGCTTCTCCTGGGACACCTGCCTCACATGCACAGGTGTTTCACAGGTGCTTTTTTTGGAATAAACATGGGGCTTTGATCTTAAAGGTTAAAAGCAAAACATTGTTTGGCAGTAAGAGCCAGGAGTCCTTAATTATCAGCGACTGTGCTTATCAATATGTTGGAATGCTGTCGTAACACATTGACCTTATGTAGCTCTTTTTGTTTTAAACAATACCGTTCAAAACTTTTTGTGGTCTAGGAAACTGGAGGGCCTTGTTCACCTATACCTTTTTTGGCTTGGCAACTACACATGTATTACATAAGTGAACGCATTTTTGTACAGAGACTGGAACGCACTCTCATTTCAGACAGGCGTGCTAACGCGAGGCAGGAGTTGGACTGACCTGAGAGTTGAGTGTAAGCATTACTGACGCATTGGGCCACGAAAGGACACAGTGCCTGCCAGTTTTTTTTTTTTGATGATTGATGATTGCTTCACTCTGCAAGGAGGAGAATTGCTAAGCTTATTGAGAAGACATATTCATAGCTAAAATATTTGCTAATGAGCTTGGATGGAATGATAGAGAAGTACTTTGAGTTACTGGTGTAGTTATTTTATGAAAGGAATCGGGGTTTGAAGGCTGGTTTTGTTTTGATTTGTCCTAGGCCACTGGAGATCACTAGAAATCATTTCTGACATTGTAAAACTGTTGCCTTTCATAAGGTATGGGAGATGATAGTATTTCAAGAGATGCTCAAACTCAATAGCTTTAATCACATTGTAGCACATTGTAGGGGGAGCCAAAGCTACATGTAAAACAGCTGAAGGGAGCAAAACTCTTTTTGCTTTGATTACAGAGCTGTTTCAGCCCTCACTATCAGCTTCACGACCTGACCCAGGAACAGAATCCGCCCTCCTTGGGTTAAATAGCATGTTTGAACTTTTTGTCCAGCTGCTTATCCTTTGGATTCTGTGATCTAGTGACTGATGGTAGTATACCGGGCTTCCTCTATGTAGTTAGGTTGCACAAGTTAATTTATGGTAGGGCTTGAATGGTGTTATGCTCACAGGCACTGGTCTGGAGTGTTGTTATCCTGGTCTGACACTGTTGCTCATTCAATGTGGATGGATACACTTCTGTTCTTGTTTGTGCTGGAAGTTGCTCTGGATAAGAGCGTTTGCTAAATGAATGTAATGTAATGTCCTGTTAATCTGTAAGTTTAAGGAAAGACTGAGGCCATCCCTCTGATCTGTGTGCTGATTGGCTGTTCTCTGCTTCCTCCTCCTGTAGATGTCAGTGTGGTTGCCTCCGCCATCTCCATCGCCAGCAGTGTGGCCATGTACCATCGCTCGCTCCGCTCCTTCCTGCCGGACAAAGACAAGCAGGGATGGGGCTCCTCTGTGGTCTACTTCCTGTGGAACCTGCTGCTGATCGCCCCGCGCATGGCCGCCCTGGCCCTCTTCGCCTCCTCCTTTCCATGCTGCATCGCCGCCCACTTCCTGCTCCTGTGGGTGCCACTGTTCCTCTGGGCCTGGCTGCAGAGGACTCACTTCATGGACAGCGCGGGCGGGGAGTTCTTGTACCGGGCTGTCGTGGCCGTCATATGGTACTTCAGCTGGTTCAATGTGGCGGAGGGGCGGACCAGGTGGAGGAGCGTGATCTACCACGCCTTCATGGTGGCAGATGGGGGAATCCTATTGGCCACGTGGTGGTGGAACAGGGACGCGGAGCTGACCCGGTCGTACGCGCTGCCCGTGGTCACCGCCTTGCCCTCGGCCTACCTCCTGGGCCTGCTCCTCAAAGGTCTTTATTACAGCTGCTTCCACCCGAAGCTGTGGGCTACGCCTGTGCAGGTGGAGGAGGATGTACCTGACGGACAGGTGGCCTTCAGGTCCCTCCCACCTCGTACTGCTCCACCCTCACAGCTGCGGAATAAGAGGATGGCCAGCCTCGCTAACATCTTTTACTCGGCCGTGCCGCCCCTACCTCACGTCTGCCTGGAGAATGGCAACGCCTCCAATGGTGTCATTTAACTGGTTAACCAATGGTATTTAGCGTCTCCTAAACCTGGCCATTGTGGAGACAGTGTTTGCTTGTTTTTTGTTCCAGCTGATGAAATAGCTAAATGAGTTGACTTGATGTTGTAGTGTGGAGTTTGTAGACATTTCATAAATTCGGTTTAGGAAATCCTTAACATTTAGAGGAATCTCGTATTTGGTTGGAAGAACAGCAATGAGAAGAGATTCTCACCTGTAACTACCAACTGTGCTTCATCTGGCTCTGCTGAGGCAATAAGGGCCAATAAGGGCTATCTGTACTCAGAGACCTCACATCCCTGAGTTAACATAAACAAGGGCCTGTTTTACTGATATCGGATGGATTTTTGCTAGAAAGTGATACAAAACGTTACCACTTTCTACCCATCAGAAAATAAATATTTGCAATACAAACAAACTCAGTGGAAATTTTGATAGAACATGTTCACAGGTAGCTAGGACTGTGCAGAAAATTGGCAAAATTATCAGTTATCAGTGTTTGCCAAACCTTTTTCAGGTCTTTGAAAAAGTCCTGTGTAAATAATTCTGGGTCAAACTCTTAACGACTGCAGGGTGTGTTAGGCAGATTAGGGTGACCACACCCCATTGTGCCATGTTCTCATCCAGTGTTATGTAACATGACGCTGCCAGTTGTTTCAGTGGTATGAGGGTTAATATTTAAAGAGACTTTTAGGTACTTTCCATCAGCTGTGGAAAGAACCCCATATTTTGTGCCTCAGATTACTGCGTTTTCTCTGTGTAATGTGGATTGTGTAATAATGTGGAAATTGATTTTTTTTTTGCACTCTTTTCAAGCATAGTGTTTAGATGTGCAAGAGGCCACAAATATGCAGTATTTACAGTATTAAATTCACAATACTGTGAAAAATGTGTAATAAGCCACATTAAGCAGAAATATATTTGTGTCATCTTTGGTCAACAGCACTAGTGATGTTGAGGTTGATGTTAGGGCTGTAAAAGCATATCCAGGCCCCCTGCTTTGGGCTAAGAAGAGGATTCTTATGTGGAATAGTCCCTCTAGCGTGTCACAATTCCCCTGTGGAACAGTCGGTACATTCTGTACAGCATCACTGTTCCCATTGGAATAGTCTATATATGCCTATTACAGTGACACAGTTCACTTTTGGAATAGTCTATATCCAGCTGTTTACCAAGACCTCCAAACAGGTTGTGTAACCGCAAAGAGGTCTGAGGGATTGTTATAAACTAGATTGTTATAAACTAGATTATCAATGAAAGCTACATATTTATATTTATATATATTCTCATTACAGAGGATAATTTGTAGAATAACCAGTTCAAATTCTCACTCCTTTAAACACTGCTGTAACATCTTGCCAACATCTTAGGTAATTGTGATGCTTAGACCTGGGCTGCTATTGTTTATTCCTCTCAGATGTACTCTGTTCTTAGCTGAGAGTAGACTGCATCTAGAATGTAATTAAATATAGTGATATTTAGGTTACACATACAGATACATACTTATTTATTCTTTTATTTTTGTTTTGAGGTAAAACATTGTCTCCGTTCGGAACTGGCACTACGGTTAAAGAAACTGGCTGACTGGAACAGTAAATGCCCCCCCCCCCCCCCCCCCCCCCCAGGGGTGGTGTTGTCTCCACCACCCTTAGCAGCTGTAGCAGTTCTGAAATGCCAACCTTTCCTCTCTGTCTGCGGTCCATGTCTGCGGTTTCATCCAAATCCACTCATTTTCAGTTAAATTGTTCACTGATAGACAATCGGAGGTAAATCACACAGCATCCATTTCACCAAACAGTGATATTCATTTGTGTAATTCAGATCAGTGTATTTTGCTTTAATACTGTATAATAATTATGAAATGCTGTCTTCTTTTACAACAGTTTTTAAAAAAAAAAAAAAATTGTAATACTTGAAATTTTAAAATTTTTCTGTGCAAGTACTAAGGTGTGATGAATCCGGCCATAAATGTCAATATCAGTAATGAAATGAAAATTAAGTGCCTGTAATGATGCTTTTTTTAGCCTCAGCACCGGTGGAGTGTATTTATTGTATACCTAATTACGATGTGTGTGCTTGGTCATTGATGTTTTTCCATTTGCAAGTGTCCGTCTTAGGACGTAAAACAGCTGTTCTTTAAGAATAAAAAAGGAATTCTGTCCTTTAGAATAAAAGTTCATTCTCAAAGCTTGGTCAGTGATTTATTTTCTAGGCAGATATCCTTTCCTGAGATTACTTTTGTAGCTTATAACTAACATATCAGTTTATGCAGTTGAGTATTTTCCCGAAGCAATTTAAATTAATTATCTTGCCCAAGGGTACAAAGACACCAGTTAGGATTCATGCCTGTAGTTCTCTTGTAACAAATCATATTCATTAGCCATTGATCCACGCTGTCACCCTATTAGATAACTTGGCTTAGTGGTTGACATAGGGTCTTCCAAAAGGCATTACAGTAACTGAAAATAGCCATGCATTTTTGATTAGAGCTAAATAGACAGGTTAACAAAAATATAGGAGTCAGAGCTGTAAGAGCTGAAATATAAGACAGACAAACACCTTCACAACACATTGCATTAATATCACATGTAATGTGATATAGTGACATTAAGGACTTCCAGTAACCAAGACTAAGAAGAGTTTAGCATTATGGACAAAGCAGTATATCTTCCTTTACTCAGGTCATGGTAATATAGCATGCATGCCACCCTGTTGCCTTCCCTTGCAAAGTAGCGTAAGAAAAGCAGTATAATACTGGCTAGCATCAAGACTGAGTTCTTTAAGTAATATCAGGCATATGAAGTTGCATTAAAGGGCCAGTAGAGGCCACTCTTCCCTCAGGAACAAGTTGAGGCCAACATTCCAGTTCCATGCCTTTACCAATTTGCCGTCTGTGAATTTGTAGCTGATTTAGGGGCGGGTTTCGTTTGGATCGGCATTACCATTGAATAGGTACACTGCTTTTCCTGGTGGTTAGATGACTTCCGGAAAACATTCAGCATATTGTGGTATAACAAATACTAGAGTGGAGGGCTTCTTTAAATAGCAGGGGTTGCTGCTCAGGGTAATTTCATAAGTAAATGTATAAAGGCTGATAGCTATATCCTGTTCATGCTCTTGGGCCCATTTAATATTTAATTTAACTTTTCTTCTTTTAAATACTGCCATGCAATATTTTAGCTCTGTGGAAATATCAAATAACAATTTAGTGTATCAAAGCACAGAGCCAGTGCTAATGGAAACAATATAACTTTACACTTCTTCTACTTAGCTTATTATTATGCATACAGCATGATATTGAGCTCTGGCTCTCATTATCAGCCTTTTGGTTTATAATGCTCCTTTGATGACACAAAGATTTCCTCACCTCTTCCCACTAAAGAGAGATTATGTCTGCTGATATTTCTGCAAGATGCATCACAAGTCACACTTCAAATGCCGTCAGCCTGCCTACTTGCACTTGACAACACATGACCTTACGAAATTCCTCTGTCTTGATGACTCATCCCAGTCAAACAGGACAGGGAAAAAAATGCAAGGAACTTTGACCATGAATGAGCTGGTTGGAAATTACTCCTTGGCAACGACCGTTAACAAACAGAGAAGAAGAAAAAAAAAAAAGGAAGGCGTGTCCCTCTGTCAAACGACAACTATGCACTGTACTTTCAGTTTCTTTTCTCAAAGTTGTGCAGAGGGTAAGATAGCAGTTGTGGAGAGATCTGGCCATCACAGCAGCGAAAAACACCAAAAGACATTCGAGCACTCAGCGTGGAACCTCAGAGCTTGGCGCAGCACTTGGGATTCTTCTGTAGTCACCAGCAGTGACTATGGAGAGAAGGCTTCCGTTTTCCTACCCTGTACCGGACTTCTTGCTGACGCTTTTGGGACTTTGCCTGTTTTTGTTTGACGTGGCGCTGGATCTGCACTTGATCGCGTCGCTGTGTCTTGAGAGCGCTTATCGCCTGGTGACAGTGGTGGTGGCTCTTTTGCTGTTCTCCTCTGTGCTGGTGCACATTTTTAGCTGGCTGTGGTACAGCTATGAAGATCCAGATCCAGAAACCAGAATCGAGCACTTTCTCAGGCGATACCATTTGCTTGGGGCCTTCCACTTTTTCCAGCTGGGTGTCTTCATCAGGTTTGTCTTCTTTCCTTGACTAGATGTGGCAGCCAAGTGGAGCTACCGGAAACTCAGAATGTCAGAAGCAAAATTGATAATTTGCTGTTAAGTATGTTGCTTCTAAGTGACTTCATTGGGGCTTTCTTGTAACATTTATCTGGCCCTCTCTCTTCTCAATTAGTCATCTGTTGGTACAGCTCTCTGAAACGTAGAAAAGCCTTGTCATACTACAGTATGAGAATCTCCTTTTTAACAAATGTGTTAAATGTGCTATCTCTTAAAGGAAAAGGAAGTACCACCACAAAACAGCAATAAAAACCTGTGATCATTTCCATTTCATCTGCTTTACAGCTCAAACAGTAGCTTACCACTGTGGGCTGTGTGTTTTCATCAGCTTCTGCATTTCATTCATTACTTTTGCTTTTTGAGTCATCTCCTCTAACATCACCCTACCCCAACCCCAACTTCAGGTATGCAGCCGTGATGGAGATATCAGGACGCAGCTTCAGGGAGAAATGCGACTGGCTGGAAGGCCTCGCCGTGTACCACACCCACGACCTCAGCATGCTGCGCCTGTTCGAGACGTTCTTGGAGAGCGCCCCCCAGCTGGTGCTGATGATCTACATCATCATTCACAAAGGGGAGCTGGGGCTCTTGTCATGTAAGAGGAATATGCCACAATCACAACTTATACTTTTATTCTTGAATTGGAGTCACATTGTAAACATTGTATTCAAGCAAGAAGTAACTGTTTCAAATTTGGACTTGTAATTGCTTGTTTATTTTGGGTATCAAAACAGCACTTTGTCCAGGAAGTTAACAGTTATGCTCACACTCACTGGTCTGGGAGTGTTGTTAGGCTGGTCTGATAATGTTGCTCGTTTAAACTGAATGGATACACTTCTGTTCTAATGTGATGGAAGTCGCTCTGGTGAAGATCGTCTGCTAAATGTGAAAAAACCTGCATTTTTATAAATGGCAACAGATGGCGGACAGTCCATTAAAACAAAGGGAAAGCATTCAATTATTGATCCATAATGAAAAAAAAAACAGCATCTGGAGTCTGTTTTAACAGACTGTTCTATTCCAAGCACTCAGGAACGGCTGCGTTTGCTTAATTTCAGTTTTTAAGGCTGGAGGCTCTGCCGCGTCCATCGCCTGGAGCGTGGCCATGTACCATCGCTCGCTCCGCTCCTTCCTGCCGGACAAAGACAAGCAGGGATGGGGCTCCTCTGTGGTCTACTTCCTGTGGAACCTGCTGCTGATCGCCCCGCGCATGGCCGCCCTGGCCCTCTTCGCCTCCTCCTTCCCCTGCTACGTCGCCGCCCATTTCCTTCTCCTGTGGGTGGCGCTGTTCCTCTGGGCCTGGCTGCAGAGGACTGACTTCATGGACAGCGTGTGCGGGGAGCTCTTGTACCGGGCAGTCGTCGGCATCATATGGTACTTCAGCTGGTTCAATGTAGCTAAGGGTGATACATTTATGAGGAGTGCTATCCACCACGCTTTCATCATGGTGGACAGCGGGCTGCTTCTTTGGCTCTGGTGGGAGAGGCAGGACTCTGTGGATAAGCCTCTGGTTGAGCCCTGTGTAGTTTTCAGTGTTATCGCCTCATCATTCGTACTGGGACTACTACTGAAAATTACATACTACAAGTGTTTCCATCCAAAAAATCCCAGACTGCAGACAGTCTCTGTGTTCCTCACCGAGGCTCAGTCCAGGGAGGGGGACACTGTGGATTCCCGGGACTCACCAGTGGTGATGGATCGTAGTATAGGCAAGCAAATGCCACCAGTTAGGGCAAACAAGAGGATGAGGAACCTGGCCGCCAACTTCTACTCCCCCTCACAGGAAAGGAGCGAGATCCCGCTGTAAGAGCATAAAGATGCAAGGGAGAATGCAGGTCCCACTTTGGGGCGGAGATGGGCCCTAACGGCCATTCAATTGTTTACTGGATTCTGGGGGCTGGATCTCAGTTCTCAACTGGTGCCTGGAAGGAATGTAATCATGCCTTTCCGACATTGTGGGGTTTGGGACCAAGTTCTCTTCTTGGAAAGACAGTGCTGACTTCTCCTGCGCCCAAACACAGACATGGCATGCTACAAGCAAAGGCAGTTGCCAGGTAAAAGGGGAAGTTGACGGTTCCTTTCATTATTATTACTACTGTAGCTATGTGGTGTCTGATGAAAACAAGGAAAGAGACCACCCACATACCTAGAATTTAGAATTTGCATACATATAAATTCTGGAAACTTTTTTTTTTTTTTCAGGTAACACTAGTATGAACAGTTCTTTCAGGTGCACATGGAAGATAGTTGTGCCCTGACATAGTGTTCAGGTTCTGTAAAATATATGCAATTAAGCTATTTTATTTTATTCAACCTTTATTTCACCAGGTTTGTCCCATTGAGATTAAAATTTCTTTTAAAGACCTGGCCAAGAAAAGCAGCACACCAAGTTTCAGACAAAACAAAAATAACATAAGCATAAAAAATACACAAAAATACAAAGGACAAGTAGAAAGTGCAAAGTGCAACCAGTATAAAAGCAATCAATTTTCAGCTAAAAACATTTGCAATTCCCAATAGACTCTGTTTCCCAATTCTTAACAATAGCTTTAAATTCACTGAGCGTGACCAAGTCCTGAAGTTTTAACTCTTTTTGCAGGCTATTCCAGGCAGAGGGTGCAGAATACATGAAAGCCTTCTTGCCAAACTCGGTACGAACTTTAGGAACAGCCAAAGGCAAAGAAGCTTGAGACCTTAACCTATAAGTGCCTTTACATTTTTGTGACATATAATTACATAAATAAGAGGGAAGTTTTCCTAAAATGACCTTATAGATAAAAACATGCCAGTGACTAAGTCTTCGCATAGACAAAGCAGGCCAATTTTGGCTTGGAATATAATGTACAATGATGAGTGAGGACCCTACAATTAATAATGAACCTCAAGGCCCCATGATAAACTGTATCCAACATATGAAGACATTGACTTGAGGCATTCATATATAACAAATCACCATAATCAAGAACAGGCATAAAAGTTGCAGCAACCAATCTCTGCCTGGCAACAAAAGAAAAACAAGATTTGTTCCTAAAATAAAACCCAAGTTTTAACTTCAGCTTTTGAACCAGTTGTTGAATATGAGTTTAAAAAAAAGCTCTCTGAACTCAATATAATCTGTATAGTTTCAAATTCTTACATTGATCAACATGTCTCCCTTAGTTTGTAGTCAGGTTAACACATGTGGCTTTTTATGGTGTTATGCTCACACTCACTGGTGTGGGAGTTAGCCTGCTCCGACACTGCTGCTCATTCAGCTTAGATACACTTCTGTTCTTTTGTGCCGAAAGTTGCTCTGGATGAGAGCATCTGCTAAATGAATGTAATGCAATGTAATGTAATGTCTCATAATCATGGAGTGCAGCTCACAGATGCAGTTTACAAAAGGTCAGGGTACACTCAGTCCAAGAAACACTATAACACTCAAGGAACACTGGCTAACAACCTGGGGGTAATGGTCACATTATGATTGTCAATGTTTTAACGGTCTGAGTGAACGGAAAGCTAGCAGCTAGCTAACTAACAGAAAGTACAGAAGAAACTCACTGAAAAAGGTTATACAGGCCTGTGAATGGGCACATATTAATGTAAACAGCATTATTGCCCATTCAACTGTTGTATAGCCAGTCTCCCATACCTATAGACCCAGCTCAAGAAACGTGACATGGTAGTCATTCAGAATATGTAGAAAAACAGAATGAACGAGGTTCGTGGGATTGCACAGAAAGAAAGGCTGGATATTCTACTGAAAAGGGTGAAAAAATAAAAATACCATGACCCAAGCTACTGTGCTGAAGCCAGGCGACAGGTTTCTTGTTAAAAACAAAATGCTGTTTAAGTGACGGGTGACAGGCAAATTGAATTTCCCCTCAAAAGAATCTCTGTGGTGGTGCATAGAAAGGGAGGTGTGTCTGAGGTCAATCCACTCTGTGAAAGGCAGAACCTGAAGTGTTGTACTGCACCCTACTGCCTCCTTATGACCCTCTTCCCAGTACACCCACCAAAGGCCATAGATGCTGCTGAGGTCAGAAGGGGTAAAGAGAGGGGGGATATTATGCATAATGATCAACCAGAGGGTTCAGACAGCAGGGATATTCTCACTGCTAATTTGCCTGTAACCCTGCTGAACCTGGTTTTCTTTGCCGAGGAAACACAGGCGTAAAATGTTGCTTTTGGAATAGATCCAGCAGGGGGACAGCCTTGGAGGCTGGGTCATTAGGCTCAGTGGTGGCAGTACTGGAACTGTAGTCACCTGTGCGTGGGCGTGAGCTGTTGTCAGGGTTCGAGGGAGTTTGCAAACCATCAAAGAGTCTGAGAGACAGTATGATGTCATAATGCCTTGGAGTCACCTGTCATGCCAGGTTTCCATCTGGAAAGGGTATGTATATCCTCATGGACCGCACCTACCGGTTCAGGTGTCTTCTTGTACATGCCACAGGTAGCACACTCCACCTGCCTGAATATTGAGTGATGTTACTGTTCATGTAAATAATAGCATTGCAACCTAATAGTAGAGTTCAATATTCTGTAAATCTTACTTTCTGTAACTTTTTCTCCTTTTGATGGGGTTTTGAATACTGCCAAACTGTAGCGACTCATTAGTAGAAAGGGGTACAGTCTTTAAATGACCTTACTCAGGCCCCTCTGCAGTGTTATTATTACGGAGACTATATTGGGGTGCTTTTTACAATGGTTTCTAAAGTGTTTATTGTGTTGCACCTTGTATGGAAATTTGAGTGTTCTGTAAGCATTATTTCTGGAGGGGAGAATGTTCTGCAATCTGAAGCACAAGCAAGCAAGTTAAGCTCAAGAATACTAAAAATGTTAGCTAAGCATGCTAACTGTAATTGTAAGCATTCCAAGAGAGGAAGTTGTTGAGTTAGATGAAGCCAAAAAAAGGCTACCTGAATATGACTGAGGTGTAAATAAAGACCACCCTTTTTATCGAAATCCGCCTTGAGTGTCATTTATGTTTAAATAAGCTCACTAACAACACAACAACCAAGGGACTTTATAGTTCCGTTCAAACCTTCAGGAGATTTAGCTGTATGACATCCCAATGTGACAAGGGAATTAATTGAACTGTTGACCACTGATGATAACCCTATAATATGCGAGAAATCGCCACGTTTGTAAATAAACCTGCATGTGTATTTCTGACTTCTGTGAATTCCATCCTTTTTCACTGCAATTACACTGTTAAATAAGACCTGGTCTTCTTCCTCTTCTTTTTTTCCTAAAGAAGATTCCAGTACACTGCAATCATTGTTATTTTCCATTCCATAGCTTTTAACATAAAAACAAAAGAGAAACCAAGCAAATCCTGGCTTCAGAATAGCAAAGGCCCAGCGAAATTGATTGGGCCTGAAACTGTGGCTGTTTTTAAGTGTAGGAAATGTCTTTGTGTAAGAGGCCACACACTTTGATTTCTTTATGATACTGAGAAAACGTGGTTCTGTTGTGATTTGGAATTCCAGTTTAACACCTCTGGTTTTCATTTTTTCTTCCATGCATGGATGCACAAGTGCCTGTTACACTGGTTTGTCCCTCAACAAGGTATGCAGCGAAACACGCGTTTGTGGAGCTTTGTGGAGAAATTTGTTTTGATTTGTTACAAATATAAACAGTGAAGTTGATGGCTGTGTATGAATTTCTTTCTAAAAAAATGAATCAAAAAATGTTTTTTGATACTTTGAAGAATATAAAATATAAGATAGTTTTGATTTGTTTAACACTTTTTTGGTCACCGCATAATTCCACTTGTGTTATCTTATAGTTTTGATGTTTTTACTATTATTCTAAAATGTGGTAAATAGTAAAAAATAAAGAAAGAAAGGTATGACTTTGACTGGCACTGTATACTTGAAGAAAAATTATTCAAAATCATTCTCACAATCACAGCAATTCTCAGGAGATTCAAAAAAACAAAAGAACTTCTTAATTTCTCCCAGAAATCAAGTGTTATCAAGTGCTATGGTGACACTACAGTAGGCCAACAATCTGAGTAAGCATGGAATCTAATGAAATATATGAATAATAAAGAGCTAAAATAAGGGAATTTTATAACTATGAACTTATGATCTAATAATATAGTCAGTTGCATAAGAAAACCAAATGAGCTCTATTAGATGTGCCAGTAATGTGATGTCATGGAATTTGATGTGTGTAGAAATGTATATCATCAAACATGTCTTTCACATTGAAAAAACAGCTTTATAAGAACACCACTCAAAGGCCTTTTCTCATTCTGTAAATTTATTGTCATTCTCATTACAGAACTCGTTTCAATTTTTCTTCAATTTAATTCAAACTAGCAAAAAGCTCCTCCAACTTTTCATAGTACAATATGTGTGCGTGACATGTAAATAAATATACAAGAAGACATTGCAAAATAAAAAGGTATAACTTCCAAATATGGAAGAAATCGCAACACCTAAAACTGTATTGCCTGGTTTTGCCGTTTCGAAAAGAGGCACAGATGCACGTCACATGTTTACTCTCCTAGAAAGTTTAAAAAGCAACCAGCACCACATCCCCTTGTCTCATTGGTGAACGCAAGCCACACTTCATGTGACACAAGATCACAGAGTTTGAATGGCTAGATCAGTCGTCATCTTGAAAACAATGGTAGAACGCCAGCGATGAGATATTCTACAGTTATGATGGATGTTACTTCGAGAAGCACAAGCGGCGAACCCCGGAATCCGATCTAGTCATTCTATTTCTGTGCGTGAGACGCATCTGAAAGGAAGACCTCAGCACTACGGCATTGGTTGGACAAGAAACAAAACAAAACAAACAACAACAACAAAACGAGAGGTTTTGACATGTTCAGTGAGCATGCTTCATTAACTGAAGTAGATTAGCCATCCTTCTGGGTCTGTCCAAGACCAAAAGGTTTTTCTTTTTTTTTTTTTCCTTCCTTACAATCACTTTGCTCTTATCCACACTCAGATGTTTATTGCTTTGTCAACTCTAAAGTGACCCTCTTTTCGTCTCTCGTGTCAGTAGGCATTTAATAACGACATTGCAGCACCCAGGGAGGGGGGGGAGGGGGGGTCATAATATGACACCTGCTGGTGAGGAAGACCGCAGAAAGTTAAAAAAACAAAAAAACTAATCAAGGGTCAGATCTTCTTTTGCCTCACAGTTTGATCAACAAGCATGCTTTTCAAAAGAAGAGACGTTCCCACTTTTACTTCATTAGTTTCTACTATATACATGACGCATAGTTTCAATGCACTCAAGCAGTGGCTATAGTGTTCACCAACTGAAAAATAAAGCAGCGATCCCTCTCACTGAGCAAAATGATCACATAAACTATCAATGCCTGGAAGTGACATTACATTATATTACATGATATTACACACTTGACCCCCTCCCCCCATCCTTAATCGGAGAGGAGCCAATCATGATCGCTAGTTCTATTAAGTTAGTAACAAAAATATATTAATATATTTATACACAAGCAAGAGTAACGTGTCTACATAACAGTGTGTGGCAGTGTACAGTGCCTTCAGTCAGTCACGTTAGGGTGCTGGTATGAGACAGACGAAACAGAAAGATGTGTCCCTCACAGCATGGGGTGGACGATTCTGCAGAGAGACTCTGTCTCCCCAGCTGTGAGGGAAACACATTGCGCTGCTGTAAACTCGTTAGGCAGGGGGGGTTAAATCCCCCCCCGCCCCAATTTTCCTAAACAGTGACTGGGCCTAAACAACCTGCACAGTACACACCCACAGGCATTTCAGTAAACAAGATGTCAAAGGGCGAAGGTCGTACAACCACATCCTGCACTTGGAACCCTTAGCGTACCTTAAGGATCTTCTGTACACACATATGTATTGAGAAAAAAAGAGCAGTTTTTTTTTTTCTTTCTTTCTTTGCCTAAGGTTTCTTTCAGGTATTGGCATCTCAAATCTATTCAGACGGAGCTGGAACTGCTCTCCACTGTTCACTCGGAACAAAAAAAGGTAGACAGGGCCAGTTTTAGGGGAATTGGGGCTAGCTAGGCAATCGCCTGGGTCATGATGAAGGGTCCACTGAAGTTTTGTCTTTAAATGTTTTGCACAGTTCATTTCAACCGTGCAAAGCTGCATGCTTGACTAAATGTAAATCAGGTGCTCCCGTTGTGGTTTTGCTTAGGGCCCCAAAACTCTAAAACCAGCCCTAGAGGTAGATACAACCAGGCTTCAACAGAGAGGGGGGAGACAAGGCCCCCTTTACGTTCTCCATTCAGTTACTGGGCTGTGCATCTACAGTGTAACACAGTGTAAAATGGTTGAAAGGCTATTATGCAATGTGACAGTTACTAGACAATGTGACAGTTACTAGACTCTAATCAGTGGAGAGCGCCCCATCATCACAGATTAGATTTGCTCTCAATCGATGGAAAGACAAACGAGAAAACAAACGCAGATCCCATCTCATTCCCCCAATATGCAAGACATTATCATTGCTCCACAAAGTGCAGAAAGCGTTATCAAAAATAATGTACACTATTGTTGGTTACTCCTAACTGTAATTATTAGAAATCCTGAAGTTATATCGTGTGATTCAGAAAGGCATTTCACCCGCTGACTGGTACGGGTGTGAGAGATATGGACTGAGTAGCAGCACTCTTTTTTTTTCTTTTTTTTCTGAGCAGCTAATTCAACTCGATCCCTCTCCCCTTACACTCTCAGACACACTCTGAACATTCAGCAACTTAGCTTCTCGTCGCTACTAGAAGCCATCGTGGTCCACAACACCAGGGGGCACAGAGACACTGCCACCACCCATGAACACGTCCCCCCGGGTTTCAGCTCGGGTAAACTTGGCAAACCCATGCGTCTGATGGGAGGAGTCTTAGTTTTAGGGGGCAGGGATTTTAAAAAATGCAACCGCCCTCAATGCAACCGTTCCCGCCCCCCATAGGCTCCTCCCCCAACTCGAATGCAAGTCCAACGTGGGGAAAGCCCGCGTTCAGTGTCTGTTTTGGCATCTTAACGTGTCCCGCTAGTGTCCGTACAGGCAGGCGGGCGGGCGGAGGGCCCGCCTCCCCCCTGGCTGCGGGTTCGAATCTCAGGCCGTCGTCATGGCGATGGCGTCCGCACCGTTCCCTTCCCGCGTGGGATGAAGATGGAGATGGTGGAGGGAGAGGCCGCGGTAGGGTGAGGAGCAGGGGAGGGGGCGCCCCTTTACAGGAAGCCCTCCTCAGCAGGAGGCACGTAGGAGAAGCCGGGGAAGGCGCCGGCAGCCTCGCGCATGCTGCTGGTCACCAGGAGGCAGTCGGTGTTGCCCAGGGAGCCGGGCACGGGCAGGTGGGTGAACTCGGGGTCGAAGTGTCGCAGGTCAGTGGGACCGCTCTGTGGGGTTAGAGGAGGAGAGAGCGTTACAAAACCAGCATGCGGACTCACGCGTCTCTTTCATGCTGAACACACACAATCACAGTGCTGCTGCTTGTTTGTACAGCATTGTTCTATGCTTGAATCCACTGTTCTATTTTGTGAAAACTGCAAGACCTTTTTTCCCCATGCTGCACGTGGACTGTGTGTCCTTGCTCATTGATGTATGCAGTTCCTCAACACACAACTTCCTCACAAGGGCCACTCACCACAGAGGGAATGAAGGGGGGAGTGATCTTTTTGGCCATCAGGTCATCCCAGTTGATGGGGGAGAAGAAGGCATGACACTTGAGCTCCATCTACAGGAAGAAAGCGGGCATGACATCAATAATTCAGTCTGGAGTTTACATTTTAAATGAAAGGTGAGAGCGTGTGTGTGGATTACACATATGGAGGAATCAGTGTGTATGAGTAACACTGTATGTTAAGTGAGCGGAGGGTGTGTGTGTGCGTGCATGTGCTCCTGTCAGTGGTCATACTTACGTAGTCATTTCGCGCCCCCAGCCTCTTGGTGCGGTCCTTCTGCAGCAGACCCTCCAGCAGGTCTCTCCCAGCGTTGGATACGTTGGGCTTGAGCACCACGGATTTGTGCAGGATGTTGTTGTACATCTCTGCTGTGTTTCGGCTGTAGAACGGGGGCTGAAGGGAAAGACAGAAAGACAGAGAGAGACACGTCAGTCAAGACTCAGGTGCCTGCCTTTACAGGAAAATGGAGTACATGCCTGACAGCCAATCATAAAAGAGCCATCCATTTCCTCATCAGTCAGCTCAGCAATGACCCATTCACGATTGAGAGACCCCTTTCAAGTGCATTGGGCTGTAAATGACATGTAGAGCTTCATTGTATACATATGTGATGGCATACTGCAGGGAGGCCCTACGGCCAAACTGAAGATAATGCTCTTGGTTACTGGACCATGACTTTATAAAATAACGACTAAAGAACGCCCTGGCCCTTCATGCTAAAGCTGTTCCGAGGTCTGACGTCATCGGGTTTAGAGCACAGACCGCGCTGTACTCACCAGTCCGTAGAGCATCTCGTAGAGCACAGAGCCCAGGCACCACCAGTCCACCGTGCGGTCGTAGGCTTGCTTCTGCAGCACCTCGGGCGCCAGGTACTCGGGCGTCCCGCAGAAGGTGCTGGTGGTCCCGTTAGGGTCCAGCCCCTCCTTGCAGAGGCCGAAGTCGGTGAGGACGATGTGACCCTGCGAGTCCAGCAGGATGTTCTCCGGCTTCAGGTCCCTGAGGGGGAGGGAGGGAGACGTGTTACCTCACGTTCATTCAAACAAAAACCAGTCACAGTTTTCGCCCTTAAATTTTTCCATTCTGTTGTGATATAGGTGCCCGGGTCTGCCTCTGGCTGTCTGGCTCAGTATAAAATAATCAGCCTTGGAGTTGTCTTCAAATCACCATAATTTTTGTACTGACTGTATGCAGTAGAGATCTGGAAACAATGTACCATACTTCTAACTATATATGCACTTTGCTCTGGAACTCAAGAGCTGTACAAGAGCTGTAAACATCTTTAGAGTTGGACATGGACTCTTATCAGCTGCAATTATCAGCAGGTTGTATTATTTCCCTAGGGGGCGCTGTTGGACTCACTGCATACCTATAGACAATGTGCAGGGAGTGGAGGTAGCCCAGGGCGCTGGCCATCTCAGCTGCATAGAACCGGGCCCGTGGCTCCAGGAAGACCCGTTCACGCTGGAGGTGGTAGAAGAGCTGTGGGGAGGGAGAGGGGGAGGCGTTACCAAGGTGCAGCGTGACCTTTGGAAATCCACCAGCAACTCTGCCAACACACCTGCGCGCAAACCGCAGCCAAACGATGACTCACGCTCGGAATTCCCAGTGCATCCAGAAGGCTACACCGCCCCAGAATCCCACACAGCCTAAACCCCTATGGAGAAATTGCCCCTTGTAATGCCTCTCACTTCCACTCCCTCCTGCCTGTGCTAGAATGCCACTTAGACTGGTCATGCTAAAATACCGAAGGCATTTCAATCCTCGGTGGCCAGTCCATGTGTGCCTGTGTTTGTGTGCCTGTGTGTGGGCGAGTGCTTCAGGCTGCTGCTGCCGTGTTTGCGTAGGCATTTGCAAACACATACGCGTCCGCACACACACACACTCACTCACACACTCACACACACAAACTGGTACTCTGAGCTCATCAGTGTGTGACCACTGTGGCCTGCCAGCCCACGGCCCCTCTCTCCAGCCGAGCTCACTCTACTCCCGCTCCCACTCCCACCCACTGCCTCAGGTCTGGCGCTAACCTCTCCGCCGTTGACGTAGTCCAGCACAAAGTAAAGCTTGTCGGTGGTCTGGAAGGAGAAGTGCAGCCCCACCAGGAACGGGTGTTTGAGGTTCTTCAGGAGCACACTACGTTCTGCCATGATGTGTTTTTGCTGTGGGAAGGAGAGGGCGGGAGAGAGGAGACAGGTGAGCACTGGGTCCCTCATGTACATGAATTACACAGTGCTTACAATGGTCATCAGCTATGGGAGGAACCAACAAAATATCCTTACAAGGGGAACACACTGTACGTTCACTAGGGAAGGTGGTGAAAGAGTTTATCCTAAACAAGGAGCGGGTCTCACCTCTTTCTTCTTCAGAATGATCTTCTTCTGCAGGACCTTCACAGCGTAGTACTTGGCACTTTCCTTGTGTCTGGCCAGCAAGACCTGGCAGGAAGAGACAGGGGAAGGTTAACCTTCCAGCGTTCCCCACGACCTGCTCGATGAGACCCATGCGATAACGACGACCACGGCGGATCTGCACGAGGGCTCTCACCTTTCCGAAACTTCCTTTCCCAATGATTTTCAGATAGTCAAAGTCAGACGGCTTGACCCTGGAGAGAAAAACGGCACAGACAGGCAGCACGTGAGTTTCCCGTGTAAGGTGAAATTCTGAGGATTTATGACTGGCTTCATTGTTCATGTGAACGTGAAAGCATCATACTTACTGAGTCTCCTCTGCCAGCGAGCTTCTGGGTGAAGTCATGCACAGCTAAGAGAGGAGGGAAAAAGAAGGTTAATCACTACGGCGTGAAAACAAGCTCCCTCTAACCCTCACATTCTCCAGCAAACTAACTACTCACAGGAGAGTTTCCATCCTCTGTCTCTTCATTCTGATTCTCATCAATCTTCAGGAACACCCGGACATCCGAGCTGAGAACAGATTGGACGAAGAACTTGTGTTACTGTGGACTACATTTCAGCCTCTTGCAGAAATCTCAAGTACAATCGAGCACAATCCTCAATGAGACGAAAGAATGTCATTCTTCATTGGGTATTCTGTTCATGGAGAAATTACACTTATAGCTAGAGGGCAAACGACCGCTAGCAATGGAATGGCAATGCTGTATTCGTCCACTAGGTGGCACCCATGTAACAAGGCTTTCACCACCGCTAAAGTGCAGCAAATTACAAAGACCTCCTTAAAGCGGTTTAGAAGGACTGCAGAACGCCCTGACTAACACCATCTCAGACACCAGTAAGTACAAACGGCATCAGGAAGGTTAGACAGAAGTCTGAGCTGTACATTGAAAATGTAAACAGCACACAGACGATCAGCAATTCCTGAACAAGGTGGATTTTCTAGAATCCAAACAATAGCTATTCTGTTGTTTTACCCACACTTACAGCACAGTGGAGTTCGGCATCATTTAAACACATTGGTATTATACCCAGACAACTTACAGGACTTAACATATGGACTGACAAAGAATATGACAGACCAGGTGTATTTAAGATTGTTTTATGAATGCTCTCATTGCATACACAACTTCAGATACAAAGCCATGCTCCCATTAGAAATGTACAACTTCACCAATGAGACAACTGTTAAATTTCATTATATTACTCCTTAGCATGCAATGAACTTACAGCAGGGCAGCACACTTGTTCAGCCCATTAAAAATGAATATGTGAAACACTAACATCAGTTTTATAACAATGCCTTATTGTGGGGTACAGTGACAGCCTGCAGATCAAAGGTAGGGCAAACAAAGAAATGTTTGTGAGGCATTGTGCTATGGGTTGGCTCAGACCTTGCCAGGGCAGAAGCCCAGCCAAAATCTGTCTCTTTGGCCCAGAGGCTGGACAAAACGGTCAGGTAAGTTTCCACCACACCTGACCCAAAAGACAGGTTCAGCCCAGCGGGGCTGTGGACAAAAAGCTCTGTGTGGGTGTGCTCTTTAATGGACTTAACATGCTATCTCCATCTGGGAACAAAACGGCTTTGTAGCAAAGGTGATTAGCGAGATCAGTGACTGGGTCGTTTGACATGAGAAGCTATTCCTGCTCCGGCTTTACCCATAGCCATTGGCCAAGCCCAGGCCAATGAAAGCAGCTTAGTGATTTTATATGTAAGAGGAATGCCATTCATGGCCTAGCCAAGCCTGGAACACATTACGGTTGCAGAGGTGACTGGATTATGTGTGGATCTGATCCTAAACTGACAGAAACTAATGACTGCGTCTCATTTTGGCCTGTGCATTAATATACCCTCTAATAGGACTACTATGGAATATAATCTACATTCTCTGGCACAATAATAATAATGTTAGGAAAATACAAAAAAAAAAAAAAACACCTTGATAATGCCCTTGGGCCCATCACTCTCAGGCCTATGGGGGTACTGGCTAAACAATGTTTGATAACCCCGAGAGCAAACCCCGCCCCCCACCCCACAATCACATGGTCGTGAATGGATGGTTCCGGAACCCCTGATACTTACTGCTGACAGATATGCGGGTTCGACACCAGCTTCTGAATGAAGTCGTTCAAACCCATTTTTCTCTCCTTGATAAAGGCTGCAACAAAAAAGTAAGGTATAGGTGTTATTTCTCTTGAGTTAACCACTAACGGTATTTACACTGCACCTTCATGGACCACTGCACATTAGTTCAGATTTACTGCTTCGCCGTTATTATAGTATTTGCATTCTCTCATCACACCTAGAAGTGAATCCTTTATGAAAAATAGATACCTGAAAGATGTACAGCGTAATACAGACGGACAGAATGTAGAACAGTGTCCAAAATCAATATTTTGCAAAGATGTTAAACGCTGTCACAACAGGGATGTTTTCATCCGTACGCGAAAAGTGTTATTTTGCTTTCATATTTTCAAATTAATTATTAATGAACATTCATAAGAATGGTAACGGATGATAACGATGCAAGTCTCCGTTAGGATCGCCTTATTGAGTGCGGAAAGTGTCTTCGCTGGATGCGTCACGCAACAAAACACAGGCTTTCAATTGGTTGATTTCAAAATAGGGAAACAAACTTCATTCATGCAACGATGAAAGTGAAAAATTTTCAGTAAAGAAAATTACAACACAAGCCACATAAGCACATCAAGTTCTAACAGGCAAAGGATGTAACCGACTACCGAAAGTTGCGATATTTTCAACATAATGCGAAATGTGGCTTGTTTCAGCGTTGCTCGCGATCAAAGTACTAACTGTCCGAATTTACAAACCCAAACAGTTTCACAAACCAGCGCATCCAGTAGTCTTTGTGTGCACGACACGAATTCGTTCGTTACGTCTTTGCGGTTTGCCAGGCAATATATCGTGTTTCGTGCGGTTAGGTGTACTGTTACCAAGACTTCGACTAACGGAGCACCACTGCGCTACGATACACCGATAACATAAATCAGAAACTGCAGTCTAGGTTTACTTAGCGAGTTTAGTGTCGAACGCGCAATTTATAAAAGAGAGTTAACAACACTGTGCACGAAAAGGTAGAAAAATAACAAGTAGTCTATATTGCTTACCGGTAAAAAATGCCACAATCCCCCTCATTTTGGAATATGTTAAGTCGCACCCAGCCTCGGTCACAGCCATTGGCGAGTCAATAAATCCAGACAGTTGTAATGAAAAAAGGCAATGAAGTTTGGAAGCAAGAGCGACGGTGGTATCTCGTATTGCAGACCGCCTCGGCGCGTACTGAAGTAGCCTGCGAACCACCCGTTCCCGAGTGCAGCGATCTGTCTAGCGTTCACCACGGCGGCTGGTTATTTTATACGGGACACGTGATTCAGCAGCGAGGCACCCTGACATCACTCCAGAAACCAAGGCAACCGGTTACATGAAGATGGGCCGTGACGTCAGGGGACTCCGCAGCCACCCAGTGAACAGGAGGCGGAGGGGTTGGGGGGTTTGAACGGGAGGGGGGGAGGGGTGCTTGGCAGGAGTGACAGATTGGCTCAGTTTTTTTCCCTTCGGATTTTTTTTTATCAATGGAAGTATATCCTACTGACGCTGTAATCTGTTTAGTAAGAGGAGATGAGACGCATTTTAAACCACCGTTGATTGATGACAGTTGATATAATGCCAGCAAGCAGAATTAAATCTAGACCAATATGGTATTGCCAATACCATTGTTTTCCTTTTGCTTGTAAGAGGCCCTACAACTGTTTTATCTACTATAATCAAACCGATGCCTCAATGCGCAGCAATATTATATTAAGAAAACGCGAGGATGTGAAATATGACGGAATAGAAATGAAACTCTTTTAATTTAATTGCACAGTTAAGATTTTACAAGATAATAAAACAACATAACAAAAAATTAACTGGCAGAAATATTCAGAAATATTGCCACTGCCTTTCATTTGCACTTCATGTCTGTGCTTATTTGTCATAAACCACTGTAAAACACGTTGAAGTAGAACTGGAAAATTAGTTTACGGCAAACAAGGAACTTGCATTCTGACAAATTTACACTGCAAGTAATTTCCTGAACAAGTCCAGCACTGCACAGTAAACTAATTCAGTCAAACCGCAGAGCCTGGCTCGGGTACAGTATCTGTATGATTTGATCTTGTTCATCCGGACAGAAATTACTACATGAAACACAGCAAAAGGGAGAAACTAATTTTGAAAGGGCTGTTTTGGCTGATCTCATTCATGGACTCTGTATCCCTCTCAGTCTTTGTGACATAATAGGCAGATGTTCTGCGGATGCGACCGGCTTTAAAACCCTTCCAGGTAATGAAGGCTACACAGCGGTATCACAGGCAATTGTATGTGCTGTTATGTACCATACAGAGCTCCTCTAAGCCTGATCATCTCTCCCTGCAGCCACAGATGTGATCCACTAACCTTATAAATGATGTAACGGTGTGATAACGCAGTGTGGTTGGATGACCTCTTCATTGTTAACTGTCTGACAGCTGCAGTATGGATAAGAGGTTACTGGAACGGCATGAGGGGGGTTTGACGGTAAACTTACAGGCAGGGGCTGTCATGCAAATCCCCCCCCCCCCCATGAACTCAGACCACCCCCATTCCTCAGAATCTGGCTTGAGAACTGCTTTATTCAGAACACCAAACACTAAAAAGTTCAATGACCTAATAATGCGTGTGACAGTGACACCCCTCGTAAAGGGGAAGGGGGGGGGGGGGCTCTAGAGAAGCAGGTCATTTGCGTCCCTACCCCAGCATGTCCTGCAAGCAACCAAATGCAGAGAATTCATCGCTGTTTCACGAGAAGAGTGAAGACAGAGAGATGAGTGGAGTCACAGACGAACGGTGAGCTCAGGGGGTCATGTCACAGAGGTCAAAATAGACGCCTCTGATGGTATATGCTGAGTCTCCCATTCAGCTCACAGAATGGAGGGAACGAGCTTGGGCAAAAGAAAGATGTGGTTGTAATGGCTGGGTTTCTCAGCACTAAGCCTGTATGGCAATAGTCCAGCAGGCCCCTCAGCTCACTATAAATGCTGTCGCTCAGAATTTAGCAGTTAAAGGGAGGAGGAGTTAAACTGGCTCCCCCATCAATTCAAACACAAGTCAGCACAGCAAGTGGAGCCGTGGTCAGGGCAACGGCTTTTTTTGAACACTGGCAACGACTTTGTCATTGCGTCCCTTTAAAAGCTGTAAAAAAAAAAAAAAAAACAATCAAGAAGAATGAAGTAGCTCATGGAAACCTGACAAAACAGCAACCGGCCAATCAGAATGTGTGTGAATCAGAGAAATAACGGAACAGAGTGCCTTAGCGATGATGAGGAACAGAATCGGGCAGCCACATTTGTGGGTGGAGGGGGTCAAACCACATGTGCTGACTCTGCAGTCCCCTGGGGCCAGGACTGAGTTTTGTCACCTTTCTTGTGTATTAGACTGTGCCATCAACTCAGCAGCTGTGAATTTTAGGAGAAAGTTTCTAGAAAACACACCAGGCGGTATCGGTCATGAGGAGCGGTGTGCAGGTGGGGGAGGGGGAATTCCTCTGTTGCCGCGTGGTTTCTGTATCACTTCTGTCTTTATCGGCCTGTTTATAGGACCTGCTGTTAGGTGTGAAAAAACAAAGAGTTGTGTGTGTGTGTGTGTGTGGGGGGGGGAGTTCTTCTGTTGCAGGTAAATATAGCTCATGAGTGTAACAGAATCACTGATTGTAATGAGGACTATGTCCATTCATCACACTACCGCAGCTGGGGAATTCTTGATGATAGAAGCAAGCTGAGCATTTTGAAGCTAACCGAGTTGCATTATATTTGCTCGGTTGGATACACCTGTGATTCAGGTGCTCTTACAAATTTGGAGTGTGATCGCTGGTACCAGGACTCAGTATGTCCGGACCAGGATCAAACGCTAGGTACCAAAGAGAAGGCAGTTCATGTCATTTCATCGTTCAGCAATGACTGGTGTCCTGGTGACACCTGCCAGTATACACAGAGTGAACACTACTCTATGCTAGCAAAAAGAGGCCATTGTAACATTTTCTACATGTTAGCAATGAAATCTGTAGAAGGGCTGTCACAAAATTACTGAAATGCTTCCTGTGATGTCACAATGGGGGTCAGACAAAAAAGGAAAAAGCCCTGAGAATATGGGTTGTCAAGTTATTTTTGGACATCCCTTGCTATTTCTGTGGGTGCCTTCTAAGAGACATGATATTTGAGGCTTAGACCTATTATCTGCTTCTTCCCTGGAGGTCAGGCCGTCAGTCACATGCCTCCATATGCCTCAGCATCTCGGCCCGTGTATTAGTGTCGCTAAGACTCACCTGCATGGCGACCATGACCGTGACAGATGCTGAATTAGGACCAATGGGGGCCATCTTCTGAGGGGCCCGTGGTGACACGTAATGGTATTTTTAGAACCGCTAAAGAAGGGCCGCGCTGGAATGATGCCCGTGTCTGGGGCCAAGCGAACATGTGGTGCTGAGCTCACTCCCCCTCGCGAAAACAAAAAAAATCTTCACAGTGATCCAGTCAGTGCAGCTGGGTCCGTGAAGCAGAGCGATATCTCACAGCATACCGTCATTTGCATAGCTTAGAGGAACAGGGAAGTTGCCCATGAGGCTTAAAAACCGGGTGTGTCTGGGGTCTACGCCCAAAATACGCACTTGGTTTGAAAAATGGTATTTTTTTGCATTTCTATCACCTATGGATCTGTGAGGCTCAAATGTGGCTGCTAAGCAACTGATAGAGGAGTCAGAGAACCCACTTTTAAATGAAGACCATCCCAAACCTGTTTGTGGCTTTTTTTCCAACAAGTTATCAGTCTTGCTACTTGCTTGCATAATTACTTGCTACCAGCTGATTGTATGTTTGAATGCATATAATATGGTAGTTCAGTCTTTACATGATTTTGCAATTAATTTGATCTCATTGCAGCTAAAAAGTAAAAAACATGGTTTTAAGAAATACATCCCTCTCTGACTGCTTTGTTATAATCGAAATTATTTAATGCAGTCCAATACTTTTGTGATAGTGATAATTATATGGTGTGAAGTCCACCAAGGCAGATCCTTACCAAAACTGGCTAGCTGGATGAACACGAAAAACAGGTTGAGAACCATTTCCAGGTGAAAGTACATTCTCTTCCTCATTCCTATTTATAGCTGTATTTCTCGTTATTGGTTTGTGTAAACGCTCTCCGTAGCTGTTGGACGCGGGTATCTAAGGAATGGCATGCATCAGACGCGGAACTTTAAATTAACAAATCAGGTGCATGCTATCTTCACCTGCCTTATGCTATTGTTCTGCCACCCAAGAAGCGTGTGTGGCTTTTTCCTTTTATCAGTTGCATTATTCCGATAGTAGATATTTCTGTGTGCCCATGGTGGCATGAAAATAGAAATTAGCATCAGAGGCCAGGCAGGAGGGACTGGAGAGAGAGGTGTGAAGGTCTGTTTTTATCATAATTTGGTTCGATGTTGCACAGATCTTTATCTCATGAGGAGTGGCTGATGAAATGGGCACAGAGCAGAGAATAGACCAATCAGAAGATGTAGAGATCAGTGCAGCATTGGTCCAGAACAAAATCAAACCCCCCTGGTTTCAGAGCCCCAGGTGTGGGTGAGTCACCCACCGAGCCCCTCCCCCAGTCCCCCACACTGCACTGCTGCTGCTGCACGATGCAGGCAGCCCATGGGAGGGGCTCCTCTCACAGAACCTCAGGGTGAGTCACACACAGCTATTACGCCCCCCCCCCCTCCCAACACACACACGCAAACACACACACACACACACACGCACACACACACATGTACACACACACACACACACAAACACACACACAGACACACACACACACACACAAACACACACACAGACACACACACACACACACACACATGTACACACACACATGTACACACACACACACACAAACACACACACACACGCATACACATGCACACGCACACATGCACACACACACACGCACGCACGCATACACACATGCACGCACACACGCACGCATTGTTTTTTGTATCTATCCAGTTGGATCATTTATGTTAGTCCTCATGAATAGTGGTAAGGTAGACCATCTGGGACTCAAGGTCGTTATTGGGTGCAATAAAAACAGAATTAGCAGAATGGCTGCCACTGCTCTAAGCAACAGAGGAGTCCCCCATAATTCAGTCATTTTTTCCCCCCACAGATACATAAACACACTGCCTCCCCATTCGAAAGCCTTACTGCCCCATTAAACTGAGGACCTGACGGTGCTCGTTCATCTGAGAGTACACCGTAAACCCTAAGGACATCAACCAGGAAGAGGAAAATGCTAACAAGGAAGTCCACAAATGAGCTTGACCGGTGGGGCTGGCTGAATCACCCCGGCTGTTTACAACCCCTATCATAAACCGATCAGCCACAATCTGAAACGAACCCCCCGAAATAGCCCGTGTATGCAAATACTAAAGTCATGTTCCCTATTATCGCTTATGAAGCAGTGCTGTGTTTGTGCAGAGTCACCAGAGCTGACACAAAGAGGCTTATCTCCCAGCCTCAGTCTCTTATGGGGATACCGTCTCTCTGCCTTTCCTACCTGAGGCCACTGCCCCAGGCACTACCTGTACCTGTCTGAGATATTTGGACTCATTATACTAAACCCTCATTCATTCAATATATACACTCCAATATGTTTCAGATTGTATTCTTTTCCCCATATGTTAATATGAATACAACTTACATACCACGAATATATTGAAACGAATCGTTTTGCTCACTTCGTTTCAAGTGAGCAACACTTTAACTGCTCATTGTAAGACAGACTTTGACGTGATATATACATTTACACAATTCAAAACATCGGTCACATTTCTCAGCTCTTTTTTTTTCTCGGTAAAGAAAGAGCTGTCGTATTACCGCGCTGACTGCTGCAGTGAGCTGGGAGCACTATGACAGGACCAAAGTGAAACTGTCTGCTATCCTCCCACAGCACTCTATCATAGCATGAATCAGCCTTTGGGTCAAGCTCCACACGGCACACAGAGGAGTGACAGATATCCGTGACTCATGGATTCGCACTCAAACTCATGCCAGTGACAGAAAAAAAAATGACTCTAAGCAGGACCGTTGCAAGAGCCCCATCCTCACAGAAGCCAACGCCACTTTGCTTCTTTTTCTGCAAGGCCCTGATCCTTTTTTCGACAGCGGCGAGAAAGCGTTCCCCTGGTCGCCCGGGGTAACAGGCTGAATGGAATGGAACTGGGATCGGGGCTCTGGGTATCGCATGTAAGACAGGACAGGATTAGGCCTGCAGCGATATAAAGCGAGATGCCTCCGTTAATCTGCTGGAGGAGATGGCGATTAACGCGGATCATGATGGCGGGATCATAAGGGACGAGTGAGGCTGATAGCCTTCGCGGGCCTGACCGCGCTTGACACGCCAGCTCTGTCACAGTGAGTCTTTGCACAGAACAGGAGCAAATGCCACACAAGAATTAAGAATCAAATTACATGGCCTACTAATGACTCTAAGTCCTCTCCAGATCTATGAAACACGAACCATACAAGCAGAAAAGGACTATACCCCAGGTCAAGCCTAACCACTCCATGAACACAGCCTAGAGGCAGGGCAGTACTCCTCTGTTCAAGCACACCACCAATCAGCTTTTATTTGGCATAGTGCTCTTTAAAATCAAATTGCCATAGGGTGCTTTCTCACCATTCCCAGAGGGACTAAAATGTATTGAAGACTGAATGCAAAAAAAGTATTCCCGGAACCTGATTAACTAGAGATGAGAGGAAAAAAAAATACATAATTCATATGTATTAAAGTAATTATATTGCAATAATGTATGCAAATGCTGCTTTCGTGAATCAAAGCATCAGAGGTACGGTATAAAGAAGGTTGCTAAACTGCAGCACCCTTTAAGAGAGCTGCATTGACAGAATGAAGTGGGGGCTTGATCAGAGCAGTGCAGTCGTTCGGTTAGCCCCAGCACACAGGAGCTGCTTCTCCACAGCAGCGTGAGCAGTAGGGTGAGCAGCGGATGTAATCAAACAGCACAGAGAGTGTGGAGGTGACATGATGAACAGCCAGTGGACACACAACCACACACACACACACACACACACACACACTCTCACACACACAGACACTCACACATACACATACACACACACAGACACAGACACACACACACACGCATACACACACACTCTCTCACACACACAGACACTCACACATACACATACACACACAGACACAGACACACACACACACACATACACACACTCTCTCTCACACACAGACACTCACACATACACATACACACAGACACACACAGACACAGACACAGACACAGACACACACACACACACACACACACACACACACACACTCTCTACTCCTCTCCACCATGGCCCACAGGAGGTCTGCAGCAGACCCCAGCTTCAGAAAGCCACAGTTACAACTGAACCGAATGGAAAAAACAGATCCCAAACAAACGCGGAGCCAGCTCCAGCGCCCCATACCCCGTGCGCTGCTCCTCCTCCGCAAGCTGTGAGTCAGAGCGCAAAAACCTCACGCCTCCCTCTCTCCGCTCGCCTCATAGCGGGCAGTCCCGCGCACTCCTACAGGAATTATCATCAGTGGCTCCTACCTATGAAAGAGCTCTTGCCGGTGTCCGTCTTCATGCTGTCGTGTCTCTGTGTGTGAGAGTGTGATTCGCCAGCAGCAGTCTCTTTCTTTCTCAGCTCCTCTCCCTCCCTGCGCTGCGGTTTAAAGCAGACCCTGCCCCCGCTGCTCGCCGACCTGGCTAATCATTTCCCTTTACCCACTTCCTTATTTTTTTCTCTCTCTCTTTCTCTCCTATGACTGGTGATGCACCTGCCCCCTCCTCCCCCCTCCCCTCCTCTCCGCCCTCCCCCTCTCTCTCTCTCCCTCCCCCCCCTCCTCCCTCTCCTCTCACCTGTCTCCTTACCTGCGTGCCACAAACAAAAGAGCGAGAGAGAGAGAGAGAGAGAGAGGGAGAGAGAGAGAGAGGGAGAGAGAGAGAGAGAGAGAGAGAGAGAGAGGGAGAGAGACAGAACGCGAAACAACATTCAGTCTCAGGTTACGATCCCCTGTGCTGGGGAATCGTTCGCCAAGGAGGCGGGCAGGACACCGGGGCAGTAAAGCCACTGGAGCACCACCGCCGCAGGCCTTTCTGCCTTTATGGCCTTGTAATTGGATAATCAGGTTTAAGTGACTTCCTTTTTCCACCCTTTGTTCTCGGTTATACAAACACAGGAGAATAAAAACCCTGATCAGCTGGGATGTGTTAAAGGTTGGCAGGGGGCTATGGGCACCAGCAGTGCGGTGGCACCTGCCTATCCACCACTAGTGTAGTGGTGCTCTAACTGGGGCACAGCAGATATGAGTCTGCTTTTTGAATGTTAAGCATTTTTTTTTAAATCCTTCAAACATTTTGAGGGCTGTAACAGGGGACTAGATCTAATGGTGTATGTGTCATTTCTGTAAGTGTTTGTTTGATGATTACAGCTGGGGCAGTGGATACGAGGTATGCACTTGTGACAAAGCTGTCAAAACATTCAAACTCATGAGACTTACGTAAGAACAAGTTAGTTTATCTTGACCTCACAGTTTAAGACCCGTCTATTTTAAGACCCCAGCTGAAGAACCATGGGTTCAGGATACTGTATGGTGTAAAAAGAGTAGCCTGCCTAAAAACAGAAATGTTACCCTCGAGACGGGGGACTGTAGGAGAAAGTGTACATCTCTCAGTTATCCACCAAGGTATCTCAATGACTGAGGAAACAGCGATGATAACCCCAGTCCCTACTGTGACATGTTGGCTTCCCTCAGCAGTTCTCCCTAGAGGAGAGTATAGATTTCCCATTTGCCCTGGGGAAGACAATAGAGACACTTTATGCTATTACACTGATGAGAAAACAATTGAATTGAATTCCTGGGATTCTTTTTTTCCTTTTAATCAACACAGCCTTGGGTTAACTCCTCACCCCACAGACAGAGAATATGACGTTTGCGAAATGATGACGTCTGCAAAAATGATACACACAGCGTCTCTCTGCCCTCTGTCAACGGTATCCTAACAGTCACGCCTTTCGCTTATACAATGTTTTCTTCTGTACTTTTTTTTTCCACTTGACAGAAGCACAAAATAGTGCTGGCCTGCAGGGATTGGGCAATAAGAACTGGCTTCCTCCGAATTTCATTTCCTGGGCCTGGCTGACTTCGGCCTCTGTCTGTCTTATGACTTGGTGGAAATGAGCCAGAAAAACTGACCCTTTTGCCGGATGGCCTCACATGAGCCTCCCACTGACTGCCATCCGCCCAGCTGACTCTCACAAACCGTACAATTGTTTTCGTTCCTTTTCACTACAATGCCAATAACGAGCATCCTCCTGAAGCTCTATCTGCTCCTGCCTCTGTGGCTTTGACTTCAGTGCTGCCATTCTTTAAATAACTGCCATGCCCTGTCAGCTGTACGGCACCTGAATTAAATATTAGTTTGACAAGTATACAGGTACATGTGCCACAATGGTCATTGTTCATTTCCAGAAGAAGGAGCCCTTTGCAAAGACTTTTCAGTGTTTTGCAATTTGGGGCTTTTGTTCAGTTCGGGAAAACACGTGAGGTGCTGTTGAAGAAATAGGAGGCAAGAGGTCAACAGTGTCTTTTGTCCTGAAACAGATACAGAGTCTGGAGGCTGACAGGAAAATATGTGCCAATTTCAAGCTCAGGAATGTGAGGGGGACAGTCAAAACACACACACTCACATTCACACACGCGCCTCACACACACACACACACACGCACGTACGCACGCACACACACATACACAGAAGAATTTTCACGTGCAGATGTGGGGTCCACCTTTGGCTAATCTTTCACTTCCTGGAGGTCCTACACGTCTTAACAAATCAGCAGAGGTTACAGACGCATCAGAGGTCAACGACGAGGCCACAACAGACTTGTGGAAAAACACAGCGGAGAAATATGTTCCTTTTGCAATTCAACGAATGCTTAACCTTTGTACCAATGTGTCCTTCCAACTGAAATCCAAGATCTGCTATACAAAGGAGGAGGTGAAACGTGTGGACTTTGCGAAACCCGTTTTTAGACTCCGTTTTTGCATGTGCAAACACTTGGTGGGAAGAAGCAGAGGCAAATACGATACGGAAACCGAAGGCAGCTCTGCAGGCTGCACGGGCACGGGCTACCGGCGGCTGGTCATGGGAAACCACGAACTTCTGAGAAATGCAGGACAGGAAAGCGTAACTGAAGACGAGCGCGGAGGAGGAGTGCACGCACTCTGGGGCCACAGAGGAGGCTGTGGGTGTGGTCTGTGCACGGGCAGCGCGTGAGGGTGCCCGCATGGGAACGGGAAACCCGCGGGGGTGGGCGCGGGGTAGGCACGGTGACCCGCAGGAGGGCACAGGCGAGACGAGGGGGGCGGGGGGGTTATAGGGGAGTTCAGGCACGCGGGGTCGCCTGTGCCAGGCTGTTGTGGCACGTCTTCATCAGTGCCCTGCGGTACGGAACCGCTCTGCAGTGCGCGGCACCGCATGCCAGATCTCTGAATTATTGAACACCTCCCTCGGTGTGGGATGCCACTCAAGCCCTGCGTTCAAGGGCCACAAAAAAAAAAAACAAAGACGCACATAGAAGGAAACTAAAAATCTCTCTGCATTGCAGTAGGAGTATTGGGGAAAACAGAGGAGAGGGGCTTGGGACTCAGTACACTCGAAGATATGTCTATGAACCTGAATATTTTTGAATTTTTACACTGCAGTCAATGTTATCACAAAACAACATAACAGTGGCCTAGCATAAAATATATGTCTGGGAAGCAGGAGGTATACTTTCTTGCAAAGAAGCGGGAAATATACTTGCAAATGTACTTTCTTGGAAACACACCCAATACACTTTGACATTTAGCACATTACGATAGCTATTTCTTGAAGAGTTTGTATTTATGTAGACACTATATAATGAAATAAGATCATTTATATAAACAGAAATTGCCATTGCAATCATGCATTTCATGGCAGGAATGTGTTGTTCTTGTTCTTACTGTTTCTTTCCTCACCTGCTGTGTACCTCTCTCCAAACCCCTTCTTCGGGGGAGCGCTTAGCTGGACGTCTGGGAACTGCTTCTTCATCTGGGCACAAACACATTGGAGGCAAAGGAAGGTCAGTAATGCTGGACACTGCAATCAAAACATGGGGCCCTACTGATGATAACAAACGCAATACGTGGGATCAAAGCAGCAAACTGGCGAAAACCATAGAAACGGAAGCCTGCAGCAAAACCGTGTGGAATTCTATCAGATAAAAAAAAAAAAAAACTCTCAAAACCACTGGCACCAGATATGCATCTTTAATATTGAATAACTGAATAATCTGCTGAATCATCTCGCAGATTTATGGCTGCTGCAGTTATATCACATGTGTCAGTTGGATATGAAGGCCATTGTGAAAAGCACCCTGTCCATATATTACTGATTTACTGTGATGTGTTTCGGGAGACACTGAAATGGATGGCCGCCATAAAACACAGCACAGCCCCAGCCGGGCAGCATCAGCAAATCTGGTGTTGTGCGTTGGAAGACACGCTGCCCTCGGAGCTGACCTGAATGTTACGGACATGGAAACGAGGAACAGCTCAAATTCTCCAGAGCTCAAGCCGAGCTGCCGAATTGTCACAGAGCGCACTGTAAATAGACGCGTGTGTGTGTGTGTGTACATTAGAAATATCCGCTGTCTGAAAGCAGAAGTGGTCAGATCTGCGTCACACGGCCTTTCGTTTTTTGGGGTAGCGAGTGGCACAATCCCTCCAGGGAGGGGGCTGTTAACGCCCTTTTCCCTCATGTGACCACGCGGCTTAGTAAATTCCGCGCCCTCCCACGCAGCGGCCCGGTGCCCAGCGAGTCTTCCACAGTGCTGGCCGGTCCCTCTGACTCCGAGAATATGAGGCAGTTGCCAAGGCAACCGGAAAAAAAGTTGTAGCAACAAACACTGCGTTTGCCCAGATGGCCGTTGCTAAAAAAAAAAAAAAAGAAAAAGAAATGAAGATTTTCGTCAATAATATTGTGCCGTGACTAAACCGCAATGTGCACGGACCACAACGCGTGCTTGTGCGCTCCGTCATTTCTTGGCGCTCGGCTCCTGAGGCTCTGTGTCTGGCTTGAGTCAGAATCTGCCGCTCGGAGGATGTCTGCCAGGAAACAGTCAGACAGCATTAGAGGATTCCTGTAAGGGGGCACAGTGCTGAGAGCCCTAACCATAAGAGTGCATGGAAAAGACAGTCCCATTTAAAAACAAACCAGAAGGACTGAACAGTGATTAGCCACTGATGCACATATTCATATATGGAATGAAAAACGTCCATTGACATATAAGATCAAGGCTGGACCAAAGAGAAGAAAACATCACTTATAAATGTATAGATCATGATAGGCGTAATCCTGCAAAAAATATTTCTGATTTCAAAATAATCAGTACGAAATAGCTGAGGAAGGGGGTGGGTGGTAAATATTTCTCACTTTTGATGAGGAAGTTGTAAAGAATATGCAAAATGAAGAAAGTCAGACCCATTGCTGCGTGAGACTGAAACTTGCCCGTCATCTGCATCATCAGTAGCTGTGCCCACGCAAGCCTTCTGAGGCGTTAGCATGTTCATTTCAAAAAAGGAAGTGTCCGTAGTGACATCACCAAGAACACCGATGACTTAGACATCTATTCTGAGGGTGTCAAATTTCAAAGGGAAATTCATAAATAAAATTTCAGGCCTGTTGATTGCAAAACTGATGATAAAAATGATTAAGATTTTGAACACATTACACAATCCTCAAGACACAAGATCCAAGGTTTAAATTTTTGTCAATTTATCTTTTTTGTCAAAAAGACATGCTCAGGCACAAATTTGCCTTTCACATGGAGACCCAATATAAGGAACATATGTTCGATATCCCAGAATTCCTCAGTGATGTGGTAATTGGACAGTGGGATTAACTTCCTGGAGTGGAATCCACTCAACATTCTGTGAGCAGACCAGGATAATCAAGAGCTTCCAACACATCCAGGTGCCCTGCACAGTAACTCACCATTTTGAACAGACAGAGGAAGTCCTTGTAGCGCCTGATCACATTCCAGGACTTCCTCCCACTGCGGATGAAGACTCTGTATTTCTGGGAAAGAGGACAGAGGGACAGAGAGAGGGGACACGTTGGCATGCCATAAACCTCAACGAAACCTTCTGACCTAGCATCAGACAGGAAGCACAGAGCCATCTCCTGATACAGTTCAAAGTGCATAATATAGCTTTACTGGAGTATTACAGGAACAATAAAACTAAATATCAATATAAATAAAAAAAAAAGTTGCAACATATTTCTAAATTGGGTCACATAAACATAGCTTTAATAGAACAGAAGTAAATGTGAATTTTAATACAATAAGGGGCATTGCTGGTGGTGAGGGCATAGGGGTACGGGTCTTTGCCTTGGAGTTTAAGGAAGGGGTCGCATCTCTCCCCCCCCCCCCCCCCCCCCCCCGCATCTTCATTTGTAACTTCAATGTGTAACTAGATAATTCATAAAGTTATTTCTGCCTTGTGGTATCATAACATATTCTCGGCAATAATATACGGACAATGTCAAAACAATCAGATACATCATCGTGATGGACCCTGTACTCTGAGTCGTGATGCTGACGTCAGCACTTTTAATTGCCATGTTACCAGCAAAGCAGCCAGCAGTACAGCTTGGTAAAGCCAGTGAACAACGAGAAATGCGTAACAGGCACCAGCAGCACATCTGCAGCATGCTAAACAAAGCCGTGAGTCCTTGTTTACAGTCCTTTTGGGCCTGTGTCTGTCAGTTTTTATTTCCACTCGACAGGAAGTCCCCTTCCAGCTGTGCAAAATCTGTGTGAAAACCAGACAAAGCCAATTAAAGAGGTCCAAATAGGACTGGCTTTAAACTCGTCCCATCCTGGCCTCAGTGAGCTCTCACACCAATTCAGCAGAGTAAACATTTCAGCAGCACGCTAGATGTGTACAGAAAGGGAACAAAGCTAGTTCATTGGCATACAGTGCGAATTTGTGGTCAAAAGATCTTTCACACCAGCAATAAACATGTGTTGAATATTTAATGCGGTTCCGATTTATACACAACCTTGCGTTACCCATTTGAATTTATTACATCAATTTTATTTGATATCTTTATATATTTGCTCTGTGTGTAATTTGCACAGGGTACACTGAATTCACATTGTAAATATTGTTGGTGGCGTGTCTGCCTGTGTGAAATATTCGCCACATACGTGACTGTTTGGATGATCAGTGTGCAGGGCATGTATCCCTGTCCCAGCGGGCAGTGTTTAGACAGCTGTGCGGGTCCTGTCAGCAGATGATCTGCATCCCCAGGGCCCCCGGGGGCACGACAGCAATCGCATCAGATGAGGGAGAATGACATTCATTCATTCATGAGGAAGGGGGTTGGGGGGGGGGAGTCTCCCTCCACAGCATTCGCTCTCCTTCTCCTTTGAGGAACGGTTGTCAGAAGAGACGGGTCCCCATGTATCTGCGCTCTAATCTTGGCTTAATTCAGCGCGTCATTCCTCGCCAATGACGCTCAAGTCTGACACAGGCATGGGACCCGATGCCGAAGGGACCGAGTCCGGGGAAGCTGAGACTTGCCTCCGCCCTCATGTCACCCTTCTCCCTCTCCCCTCCCTCCTTTAACAACCTCCTCCTTCAGAGGAGGTTAAGCCATGAAAAGTTCCTCTGCCTGCAATATCAACATTTGTGCCTTCAAACAACATTTGCAACATTTGTGCCTATGTTATCCATTTATACAGCTGGATATTTACTGAGGCATGTCTGGGTCAAGTACCTTGCCGATGGGTACAGCAGCAGTGCCCCAGTGAGAAATCAAACCAGCAACCTTTTGATTATAAGCCACTCTCCTGACCACTATGCTACACTGCTATATTGTAATATGCAGCACCTGTTACGGCTGGTTTAAATTCTGAGCTTTTGGAAAAGAGCATAAAATTCATGGCCCTCCTACTGTTAATAACTGTTGAGCCCAGAAGTGCTTGTGTCATATTTTCTGGAGGAGGATTAACAAAACTCATCATCTTGTCCGTTTCATCATCATCCCTAGACCTTCAAGAGGAGATGTATTGCACCTTTCTGCAATTTTCAAAATTTTATTTTACATGTCAAGAGTGCTACAGGTTTTGCAGATTAATTTTTTTGGGCTGACAGATGACAGGTGAAACACAGCCTATCTACGAGGGCCCCTAATTCTCCAAAGTCCACTAAGCCTTCCCCCCTGTCTCAACTGATCTCTCTCTCTGATTGTCCAAATGACATTTCTCTGAAGCCTCGTGGTCTTAACCTCATGGGCTCACCGTTGAATGAAATATCCCAGATTTTACTTCTTTCGATAATGGCATATGCCCGAAGTAATCTGTCTTCTCTGCCCCTACCTGATGGCTTCCTGAAAGAAGAACAGGAGTGTGTAGTGCAGGATAATATGACAGTGAGCACTGCATCCACAAATGCAAAGAGGCCTCAGGCAGCATTCAGATATAACAGGTTGGTAACATTACTACAGCGTTATGAAAACGTTAATTTAACATTGCATATCCGCTTAGAGGGCCCCCTCACAGTGACCCACCGGCCTGTATTCCGGAAAGACAAACGGACAGACAGACAGACTCTGCTGTTCCCTGCAGAGGAGGGCCGAAAGTAGGTTGGGACGTTAGAGGGATGGACGTTAGAGACGAGGTCCTGCCGAAAACCAGGCTGGATCTGGGACAGGGTGTCCCCAGGAGGGACGGCTGTGACGTGGCTGTTGGAGGTGACGCCATGTGTGACACCTCTGGTATCGAACGGTGACAGCAACAGAAGCAGATCTGCATGCTATTCCCAGCAGCCATATGTACATCCCCACATGCTAAAACAAATAAAGTGTGTATTTACATAGACACACACACATACACATGCATACACACACACACACGCACACACACACACGCACACACACACACACACGCAAACTCATGCTCTCACCCACTCTTGCATGCAAACTCCGGGAGCCATTCTCATTCTCTTCTCTGTAAACACGTAGGGGGGAAAAAAGTGCGAAGGCTTTGAGTAAGCTATGTTTGTCTGGATGGAGAAGCGGAGAGGGACAGCTGGGTGCACTCCTCCTGTGCACTACAATAACCCGCGGCAAAATTCCTCCAACCCAAACACCAAGCCGTGACTCTGTTTGGTGTTCCTCTCGGGCGGGTGGGAGCTTTGCAGGAGAGGCCCACGCCAGGCTTTGTGGACATATCCACAAACGGCACAGATGAGGGTCAGCGGCCTCGCTGCTTAAAGTGGATGCAGTCATCCATCTCTGTTCGTTTGGAGCTCAGCTCTGATCCTGTTACACAACTCGGAGAACGCTCTGATGGATAGGGCTGGCTGAGCAATGCTGGGAGGTTAGGCAAGGAGCTCGAGGTGGCTTAAGCCTGGCAGCTCAGGGCTTGTGTAAGGCCCTTGCTCTCACAACTGAAATTCCCGCTGATGTGTGATGTCTGTCCAGTCAAAAGTTGGGACATACTTTTCTTTCTTCATCAAAACAAGACATCAAAACTATGGAATAATACAAACTGAATTATGCAGTGACCAAAAAAATGTTATAAACAAAGCAACACTATCTTATACTTTAGATTCTTCAAAATAGCCAAAAAATATTTTTTTAAATCAAAAATTTTGGGAAAGAAATTCAAATATCGGCCTGAGATTCATTATTTGTTTAAGGAACACATTTCAAGCATTCAAGCATAGGTCTTTAGATCAAAATGTTTTTGGATGCGTGTTTCCCATTATCTTAATCAGGTGTGTGTCCAAACTTTTGACTGGTACTGTACATCACGATCTGATAATTGTGCTTCATACGGTTGTCGCAAGTCACACAGGTGCAGACATTTCAAATTAAGATAGGAAGAAAAGCTATTTTCCCTGTTATCTGTCACAAACTGATTTACCCAAGACAGAGCTTGATGAAGTTCCTCTCCGAGATCAAGCCACAGAGGCCTCATTGTCCAGTACCCACATATCCACACGACTGCATGCCTTTAAAAAAATGTGCTGGCTCATAATTGTACTGCCTCTGGACATTTCATACATATGTGAGCACATGTATGCAGCAGCTGCTGGTGTTTGCAGAGCACGCTGGGTTCTCCACACCACAAGACCACTTATGTAACAATACCCAGAGACGGGCCCGTCAGCCCTGTTCCTGAAGAAATAAATGTTTTAAAAGCCAACCGTTCCAGTGGATGAAAAAAAAGATAAAAATGACATAAGCGCTAGACTGAGGTTTCTTCCCACCGGGTGCAGGTCTATTAAAGCTTAAACAGGGATGAGAGGTATGCTGAGGTAACTAGCCCTGCGTTAGGATGACATGGAAGAATCAGAAAAGCAGGATGAGGTCATGGCCTCGCCTAACTCTGACTCACAAGGAGGCCAGGAGTCCCAAGGTGCGCTCAGGCGTCTTTGTCAGACTCTCGAAATCACGCAGAATTAACAATCTACTGATGTCACTTGCCAAAAGAATTAGGATGAAGACTCCACGAGATTCCCTGGCACGTTTGCGCCCGTACTCCAATTTAGAATCTAGTAATCATGTTCCGTGCTCTCCGCTGCTGAAATCCTGTCATAAACTGTTTTGAGCCTTGTCATAATACAGAGAGATTGGATTGGTTTAAATGTTCCTGGGTCAGTATTCGGTGACACCGTCTACTCCCATCAGTCTGCCGGGTTAGACTTATCCATTTGTGAGTTGGGCACTTCTGGCCGAACGCTTTTGCGCCGGGTTAAACTTTCAAACAATTACTGACATTCGCGAGAGAACTTCAGTTATGTTTTCGGCGTACAGTTGGCTACGGACACAAAAAGGACAAAGTATTGCTCATATTTCTTGCGAGCGACTCCCTGTGTGTTTTCCTTCTCTCGTGAAGGATCAGCTGCTATGACGATATGGCACCGCCGTCCCAGGCGGATCACAGAGGCATGGGAACAACAGGATTCTGCGGCGGAACGACAGAGCTGAAAGGGCCTGTTGACCCAGGTGCAAGGCCAGCACATCTGCGTCCAAAACGCAGGAACTAATAATAGCCTCCCCTCTCACGAAACAACACAGGAATAGTTTTATGTAACACGCTGAGAGAGAGGGGGGGAAAAAAAAGAACTTTGACCACGTCCCAGAAGTGTCTCAGCAGTGCATGAGGAAAGCGCTTTGATACGCGCGGTTCTGTCTTCTGATTTATTTTTTTTTCGATTCTCGTGATCAAGATGATTTAAAAAAAAATGTGAGATTTGTTAAATATAGTCCAGCCTCAGCTTCTTATTTACATCTCATTTTCCCACGCGTCTGAGTTGAGGGTAAATCAAAGCCGCCGCCGATGAGACGCACTTTGGAGATTGATTGTTAATGAGGCGTGCATTAGCAGTGCATTATGTGGATCAGCTGTGGCATCCTTTCATCTCTCAGTCCAAAACAGAGCCACTCAGTCCAAAATCTGAACTCATTTATTTGCATTATGTGTTTATTGGGGACACTACTGAAGTAAAGGGGTGCTTTATGTGGTCCAGCAGAGTCTCATAGCAATATTGTTTAGAGCAAGGACAACAACTGAACATGTGCTAAACCTTTTATATTCCTTTTCAGACAGACTGTGATCTATGTTAGTGTGTGCACTTGGCTTCCTTTTCTACGCTGTCTAGTCAGCTTAGCACCAGCTAACATGTGGTAGGGCTTGAATGGTTTTAGGCTCTCGCTCACTGGTCTGGGAGTGTTGCTAGCCTGGTCTGACACTGTTGCTCGTTCAACTTGAATGGACACACTTCTGTTCTTTTGTGCTGGACGTCACTCTGGATAAGCGCATCTGCTAAACGAATGTAATGTGATATAATGTAATGGATATGCTCCCCTCCCTCTTCAGATAAACATTGTAATTAAGCATCCAAGTCATGCAAAAAAAAAACAAATCCAAAATGTCTATGATTTTGTATTTACCTTTGTAAGAGGTTTGCATGGTCAGAAGAACTAAGAGGACACAGTTTAAACTGGGCAACAGTGTCATGTAGTGGTGAGGAGCAGAGCTTGTAAAGGTTGCGGGTTCAGTTTCCCGCTGGGGCACTGCTGTTGTACCCTTGGACAAGGTACTTCACTCACAACTGCCTCAGTAAATGTCCAGCTGTATAAATGGATGACACGTAAGAACTGTAACCTATGTAAGCTGCACTGGACAACAACACCTGCTAAATGACAATAAGGAAGTGCAATGTAATGCAAAGTTAAAGATGTGGTGCAGGATGAAGAAGGGGTGAGGATGAGGAGGACATAAGCACTCACGCTGAGGAGCTTGTGGTCTGGCAGGCGGTAGTTCTCATACAGGGAGGGGGAGCACCAGCTGGCGTGGGTCACTGTCACCTGCAGGCTCCCAGGTACACACTCCCGCCTGCCCCCGGGACATTGGGTCACCTGCCCCACACCACACCTGAGTCCCGACACCTCACTGGCCTCTTTCACACCTGCCATCTGACAGAGAGAGAGAGGAAAACAGAGAGACAGGAAGAAGAGAGGGCGAGAGAGGGAAAGTGCATTGTTTTCTTCTCATCTCATCGCATTAATCATCTAGCACTTTAATTCACAGGAACCACACCAGGGTTTTCACCCAGTGCACCACTGAATGACTGAATTAATCAACCACATTTTCTCCGATGTATCATCAATTGCCACCGTTTACTTCACAGAGAATCATAAGATATTAAAACCTCATGGAAATTTTAAGATGTATCATTTAGTGCAATAACCTCACTCAGTCCCTTGGCAAAGTCAATTTCATTTTATGTTCAGTGACATAAAGGGTGCACTTTCTTACACATATGTGTCCTATCAAGGTCCAAAGAGCCAGATATGGGAATGCAGCACAGACATGCCACCATGAAAGCAAAGCTGGTAACAGGCACTAACGTGAAAGCCAACAAAGAGGCCAACAAGCCCGCTGAAAGCCGGGCCTCTGATCAGCCCCAAGCTTCCATTTCCCTCTCCTTTGCCTTTTTCTCCTTCCTGTTGAGCCATTGTCCCGGCCCCTGAAAAACACCTATTAACGGCCCGGCTTTTCTCCCCGGCTGGTCAAGCAGCACCGAGCGGCCTTATTTGCTGAACATCCGTCACTGGGGCGAGACAACGGCAGACGTCAGAGAGGGCTTACGAAACGGTCTCTTCCGGCCGCGAGTGAATGTGTTACAGCTCATTCAGGAGGTGGTGGGGAGTCAGTGTTCCAGAGAAAAGCTGCCCTACAAACATACAGCTGTGGAAGTGTTTTATGTGCAGAACCAGTTACGGCTAGCTGCGCTTCCTTGGCCCGTCGTGCAAAGTTGTGCAAGCTCTGCAGATCCAGGTTTGAATGGAAAAAGAGGGGGAGAGAGAGGTGCAGTGTGGGTCAGAGAGTGCTGAACTGCACAGGTGCTGGGTCTCAGGGGGGACCCTGTTTTCCAGACCCCTGTTATGAAGCCGGAGCCCCCCCGCCCCAGCCCAAACTTTTCTCCCCATCACCCCCAGAACCCAGACTCATCCCATCAACAACATTGCAATGCTGCCAAGCCTTAGCCAACAGGAACTGACCAGAACCGGTCACTAGAGCGGCCCGCAGTTCAGAGACCTGCTGTGTTTCTCCTGTCGTAAATCTGAACACAGACAGCCTGGGAAAAGGGGCAGGAAACCTGATTCTTACACACAGAGCCCATATGTTTCTAAAGGACCTGGTCTCTCTGGCATAGATCCGACTGCCCCTCTTAATCAGGCTGAATTCCTATAGTGTTCCGAAACAGGTTCAAAGCTGCGGTTAAAGATTTATGCGGTTAAAGGCTTTGAGTTGTGCCAACTAGGAGATCAGACAGGCTGTACTGTGGAGCAGAACTTTATCGTTATCAGAGTGCTACTGTGAGTGGAGTTTTCAGTGCTGAGACTGGGATTATTTATTCCATCACACAAAGATTCAATTAGCAACAGCAAGAGGTATAAAACAGCAAAATGGTGCACTGTACAGCTGATACAGCAATTTTTTAATGTTGCCTTATGATTGTGGCAATAACACAATGTCTTGGAACTATTAAAACATATCCATTTTTGGAATGTGGCCTCCTGTCCTCTGTTTGACTTGTTTTGCCTGTTTATTTTGCCAAGCTAAATGTGTGCATTCATTTCCTTTAAGGTAAGTCTTTAAACATAAATATTGCAGTATTGTATGTAATCATGAAGGAAAATCACATATTGTACGCATAGCATGTACATGATACATTTATGTACAATGTAATTTATGATGAGCAGTCTCTTTTGAAAAATTCCATGCTGGATTACATAACATCCAGTATGAACCCACAATGTATAATTTTAATATCTTAGCAAGTAGGCCTTTTAATATCAGCCAATATAGGTCTGTAAGCCCATCTACCCTGCCTATCATGCTAATATATTCTATTTTTGTAAGGTCCCTTATCCATTGCAATGGAAAAAGTTATGGAACCTTTTGACTTATTACGCAGATGAGGTAGTGGTCCTGTCCATTATTGATGGGGGATACGGCCAGCCTGGTGTAAAACAATACCATTGAGATCTGACCTAATAGGCAGGCTCCTATTTCAGAGTGTCCCTCTCTCAGATGTGGGCTGGCCGGAGGCCTCCTGTTTCCAGCAACAGGCAGACAGGGGCGCCGTTTTCGAGAAACGCAGGGGTGCACCAGGGGCCCTGTGGTCTGGGCCCTTGAATGGGCCTATTGTTCCCTCCTGACTTGGCCGGACGGTCACCTGATTGGTTGGTTCAGGTCACCTGATCGGTGGGGGAGTCATGCCTTGAGTCATGCCGGATGAGGGTCTGTGAGAGATAATGTAGGGGCCTTTGGCTCCCACGCGCGTGCAGCAGGAGGAAGAGGAGGACAAGTGTACGCACGACACTGTGATTTTGCAGAGACTGAGTCATGAGTTCAAATCTCAGTAATGGCCAGTGTCCAGTCATTCTCTTTTTAGCTACAGCTCAAGAGCCAGGAGATCTTATCCAGTTAAATACAGCTAATTCATTCTGCTAGGTCACTGCTGGCTCAGGAAGAATGGAAAGGACAGGTCTTGCATAAATTGTACAGTGTCCTGCTTGATAAGTTCAATGGTACAAGCAATGAATGGATTCACCAGGAACAAGTTTCCTAACAGCTGACCTTATCCATGGGACAGTGCATGAGAAAAAAGCAGACGCAAAGCAGACCTTTGATGAGCGAACATTACATCTCCATGCATGCCAAATATATCACAAATGAATAAACATGCACACTAAATATAGTAAGTGTTAAATATTATATTTTAAATTTTTACAATGTTATACTGCATTTGGAGTTTTATTAGCAGGGAGAACTGATTTTAAAAAACCTGTTCAGGAGCTTACCTTGTTTGTTGCAATCTTCTGATTGTCGGTCAGGAAACTGCAGTACCTACATTGCTAGATCGCACCTCTGAGGACATCACCTCCAGTGATCCACCAATTAGAAGTGGAGGTGCGACGGTTGACCTCTGGTTGTGCGCAGTGTCATTCACCTCTAGTCCCTCCTGTCTCTCCTGGCTGCAAGGTTTATGTAATCGTGATGGGGACAAACTTGGGCTGCTGTAGGGGGGTGGGGTAAGGGAGGGGGGGGGGGGTTATTAGAGAACTCTTCCACATAGAGATCAGCTGTAACAACTGGTAAAGCCCGCTCTGTTAGGCCCTGGAAACAAGGCTAAACAGGGACAGGTGTCTTACAGGAAACTGGTGGGGGGGGGGGGGGTGCGGAACACCAGCAGGTCTCATCTTACAGGCGATATACCCCGCTGTAACCCTGTGCCCAAACTGGCCGTGACCGGGCACCCCGACCGCCATGCCCAGTCAAGCTCCTCCGCTCGTCTGCCAGGAGACATGCTGCGCTCAGCACCACAGACATCATCTGAATGCTTCTCATGTTTCCTCGCCGAGATACCCGGCTTCTGCCATCGACTCGGGCGACAGAAAGCGGGGACACAATTGGAGTCTTTGTGCTGCATACTGGAGCTAAGCAAACTTGCAGGAACAATAGGAGAACCCTGTCTGCAACCTCACAGATGTGTGAAGGAATCAATTAGCCACAGAGTACGAGAGAGGCAGAGCAACGTCTGGAGCAAGTGACAGATTGGCTTTGGTCCAAACCACTATGCATCTGACCATATTTACTCTCTGTACGGCCTAATGAGCAATGACGCCGAACAGACAAACAACAGACGAGTATTTTTTGTCATAAAAGACGTTTGACTTAATATGGTCTTTGAGCTTTGTTTCTTAAAGACTTTTGATTTAATACGGTATTTAAGGTCTATTTCTTAACCTCCTAAGTGGTGTAGAGAGTAAAGTATATGACATCAAAGATTGTGTACTTACAATAAAAATTGGAAATAAAAGAGCAGGATTCTTCAGAATGGAATAAGTAAGCGCTAGAGTCTGAGTTCAACGGTATTCAACATCGACATCACCAGTCTTCAGTGACACTGAAGTCAAATTCCTGCTCTCATGCCTGCTCAGATTCCTGCTTCACATGACCTGGTCCGGCTGTCACTCACTGAAAAGCTGTTTCAGCAAACCCTGGCTCTGCTGGAGCAGTTCTGCCTGACCAAGGCCCTGACAGCACAGGCGTGAATAGGGCCAGAGTCCTGATATTTCAGAAGAAAGGCAGACCTCAGGTAATTAATACCACTTTGCTCTGGGCAGCTTAACCCTAGAGCGTACCACCAGCTGCATACCCCTGGGTGTGACTATCACTGCCTCAGGAGAGACTGGTCTGGCAAGGGAACGAGAAGGACGAGGCGGGAGAGCTTGCTGTGCCACAAATAGGAATTAAACCCTTGGATTCTGTCAATTGCTCTTAATAGCAGTGATGTGTGTGGGCACTGAGATGCATCCATTATTAGCTCTAAAAGCATACGTATAATGTAAAAAATATAATGCATATTTACATGCACAGAAAATTTATGAATGCACTTGCATATCTGAAAAGTATTATAGACATTTAGTTTTATGATGTATACCATAAATGATTATCTGTATATTAAATTATATGGATTATTTCATTCTTATTTAATTATCTATCTATCAGGGACAGTGGACAGCTACTTGACTGTCATAGAATACCTCTGAAGCTAAATTTCATCTGTACTCCCTGGACAGATAACAGGAACATCAGAAAACGATCTTACAATGCTGCAATGATACAGAAAACAGCTCATTCAGATTCAGATAATGCTCACTATTCATCTTCAGATTATACACTCAGCGCTCCAATTCAGATTATATTGCAAGGGAAATTGAATCGACTTTTGCACATTTCATCCTTGTTTTTTATTATAAAGAAGAAACAAATAAACATTCCCAGCAAGGCCTGTTTTTGGTTATCTAAATGTAATGTTGTGCACAAATGCTAAATGGAGTGTATCTGAATAGACATACTGCTGTTAAACCATGCAGTGGTGACATCATTGCTGGGCTGACCTGACTAAGAGTTCAGAGATTCATGCTACCTCTCCCTCTTGCTGAATTCTTATTTTGGGTTCTCCTCTGATGCACCAGAACCTGGTTTGTTCCCTGTAATTAAGGCCCAGTCTGCATGACTGCATCTCAGATTCAGCGCATGCATATTTTACAGGGCATAAAACTGGCAGCTTTCAGAGGGTGAAAAGAAGTAACTGCAGAGGTCTGGAGCACGGTTAAAAGCGGCCATGTCACAGGCGCAATGAGGACGGGCTATTTCTACATTCAGCTACCAGCTACCTTTGAATTTTGTTGATATATGCTTGATAAATGGGTGAAATACGCAATATGCATGACAAATTGGTGATAACACAAAGAGCAAGTTGGGGAAATTAACCCTTTACTGCATGGGTTGTCAAAAAACTGCAATTTTTAAAAATACATTTTACTGGCTTAAAAACATTCACTTAAGAAGATGTTTTCTTCTTAATTATTATTTTTATTATACAGGAAATATAATTGTCTTTGGCATGTGCCTTCCCCCATCCAAAAGCAAGTGGATATATAGCAAAAGTGAAACAGAGGTAGAAATGGCAACTTGCATGAACTGGGAAACGGGGTGGATTATGACAAGAAAGCATGTGGGTTATCAAGTTCTTTGACTGCATCCATCAGTGTGCATGTTCTCCTGTCAGGGACTCTATCTCCTTACCAAAATGAAAGTCAACGTGCTCAGTACAGTGCAGAGCAGTGTCGGCCACCCCTGCCTGTCTGATCTACCTACAGCTTATTGACTAATACCACAGGCCTACACTTGACTTGATTCACTTGATTAAAAGACTTAATTTGCGACCTCTTGTTGGTACTGAAATTTTCTATTCTCTTTTTTTTAATCCCTCTGATTCCTTGACGTCAGTTTGCTTGATTATAGCCCCAGGTCTTATGTAAACTTGGGTGCTGCATCAGAAAACACGAAGGCATTAAAGGGACCTGGTAAGCCTCTTTTGATTTTGGCTGGATAAGGAGTCTTGTGCAAACCCTGGCGTTTGTGCGCGTTGTCTGCAAGCACAAAAAAAGCTTCCATGTCTTTCTTTCTTTCTTTGTCCTTGTTCTTCCTTTTGTTCTTCTCATTACCTAATGCTTCTCTTCTATTTTCTCTTCCATTTTCATCCCCTTCCCTTGTTCAGGCTTTGGAAGCCCAATTCTTAAGCGCTCGCCTCGTAAGGTTGTTGTTGCGTAAGTCAGTTTGAGAGCACCCTGGGTCTAAATTCATTCAGCTGAGATCTGGGCTAATGCAATAGCCTGGTGGAAAAATACTACCGTTCGCCCAGGGACGGTTAAGCCACGGCAAAGGGAGGGCAGCTCACTTATCGCTTTCTTATCTCAATGGCCATTTATCTCGCTCCCTGCTTCTACTACCGCATTGCCTTCGTGCGCGACCCTCTTTACGCCGCCTGAGGGTAACGGACTGTCTTGCATAACAATCTGCTCGGACGGCATTTGGAGCATTCCTTCCCCGGCAGGCCCAGGAGTGACTTTCATTCAAACAATTAAGCGCTTCGCTGCTTAAAGGTTGTAGGATACATTCTGTCCGAAGGGCAGCTACCGAATCATGCATGTGCGCAACTCGCGCAAGTCGTTATTATTGACAACTGTACTACTGAACAAGTGCGTCATACGCGCTTTTGCGTAACAGTGGAGAACGCAGCATGTGAGGGAAGGATGAAGGTTACACAGGGGGATTTAAGCATCCAGAACATCCATAGAATAACTCACAGTCAGCTTGGGGGGGGGGGGGGGGGGGGGCATTGCCCAGATGGGATGATACTGGACAGATACTCTCTTTTGAGATTGATCCAATCATGAAAATTAAGCCAGGTTTGATAATATCTCTTCCCAGAATCCGCTGGTACCACGCGTAGCTTTTCCGTCAGCGGAGCAGATGTGGCCAGTGACGGCAGCGTGACACTTATGTCCGCTCTCCTCTCTGTCTGCGTAGGCCCCCAACCCCCCAATTTCCCCCCCCCAGCCTCTTTTCTCATCAGGAGGGCGGATAAAAATAGCCATGATCATTTTTTCCAAAATAGCTCCTCGCTGAAGTCAAATAAACTGACCCATGACCTTTCGATGGCTGTCGAACACGGTTGGGGGGGAGGTTTGATCAATAGGTGGTGATGAATTCCGCTGCGCGGAGCAGGCTGGCGGTAGGTAATCGGCCGTGGCTCTCCGCTTGAGAGGCCGACCCTCACCGCGGTCCGGGCCCGCCACAACCCAGGAACCGCTGGCCGGCCCCTCCTTCACACTGCCAGCTGGGAAAACAAAAGCAGGGCCGCTTGCATTTCGATGCAGGGAGGACTGACTGTGTTTTCCTTTGGATATTATCTGACTAGCTTTATCTCTCTGAAGATACCATCAGTGGTTGCTGCTAGACCTCATTCTGCCCGCTGGATGCGTGACCTATATTTTTCACTTCTGACGGCATATCGTTAGCAGACATGGCCTGGATGCAGCAGTGGTGTGGTGCGGTGAGGGCCCTGGATTTGCAACCAGAAGGCTATGGGTTTAAATCCAAGGTGGGTGGGGGGGAGGGGGGCTCTGCCTCTGTACTCAACACCGTGTAAATCTGTTACACACTGCCAATTCAGCCTGTCAACGGTTAGATATAATGACACACAGATGGAAAGAAGGTTTTGATTATTCCCTGAACCCGGGGTAAGGCAGCTATTAGCAGATGACATTTTTTGCCAACTTTCATCAAAGTCCCCAAAAAAAATGGCTGTGTTAAATACCAGAAGTCAATTGTGTGACAGAGGGACTGAAGGAGAATCCTTTTCATCCCTAGATGAGTAAATAAATGCAGAAAAAAAATACTCCAGCAATTAATTAATGAATAAATAAAAAATAATGAACAAAGTCATAAAGAGAAAAATAAATAGATGTATTTTTTTATTTGTTGACTTTAAATTCTAAATAATGAAATAAACATATTTATTACATTTTATTACATTTTAATATATTTATTAAAATATAAATAAACTACATTTATTCTTGAGAAGTGTAACACTAACATTATACGAGACTACGAGGATTCTTACAATGTAACTCTTGAAATTTTACCCACCAGTCACGGCTGGAAAGTTCTGTGCAAAGCTCTGATTCTGATACTGATCCAGGATCAGTGGTTTGGGGCAGAGCCCTGGCTGCGGTGTGAATAGATCATTTGACTGGGAGATGCGTTTTGCTCTCGTTGTGTGCATCCAGAAATAATGAGCCCGTAGCGGCAGAGTGCAGAAGATTTTCAGCCCGTTTAGAATAATGGAGATTGTGCCTTTTTCAATTTTCAGTTCTCCATTGTAATTACATCCATTTCCTCGGTGGGAATCATTAACTACATCTACGATAGAAGCAATAGTAACAGTAGCAGAGTTGTGTTTAACCGTTACAGGTAGCAATTATAGTTTCATAGATCTATAACCAGGGGCTAAATACATATCCTTTTGGAAATATCATAATATGTTTCTTTATGTGTATGTGTGTAGATGTAGCCATGCATGTGTGTGGTGTAGGTATGTAGGTATATATATTTGTCGGTGTATTTATATGTGTGTATGAGAGTTTGTGCATGTGCATATGTGTATGTGTGTGTGTGTGTGTGTGTGTGTGCGTGTGTGTGCTTATGTGTGTGTTTGTTTGTGAAAGAGAGAGGTTGATCCATGTCTCCCCATTGCCAATCCTCTCTGGGTGACTTGGCCACAGGGCGGCAACAGCTGGACCGGGCTGTGGGGGGAACATCCGCTTGGAACCAATCCTAGGCGACTTTATTAAGCCAATCAGACGGCAGGGAGGCTCGGGAGTGGAGGGCACAGAAGGTCAGCAGAGAGAAGGTGGGAAGGAGGCAGGTAAGGAGAGCAGAGAGGTAATGAACTGGAAGAGGTCATTGTAATTGGACTGAGAAGCTGCTTTCATAAATGCATTTCCCCGATCAAGTTTGATTGGACCGAGAGTATAAATTCACCTTTGTGTTTTCTCTGTGATTCCCTGTCATGGGCACCAAGTAGATCTTTTGCAAGTTGTAAAATGTGCTGATGATTTGCTCTATAGTCAAACTGATTGATTAAGTCACTGATTGATTGATTGATTGATTGGTGAGAATGGTAGGTGAATTTGGGAGCATGGGGAACTCAGTGTGTGATCCTGGATCACTGATCCTTCTGCACAAAGTGTCAGGCATTGGGATTAGGAGTAGTTATGGTAGATTCTGGATCAGTTCTCGGGGAGAAGAAAGTACTCAGACTAAGATGGATAGCCAGAGAATGATTTTGAGAATGAAAGCAGAGGCCTTGAGTCTCTAGCAGGCAGTGGGTGTGAATGTGTTTCCAGGAAAGAAGAAGTATAAGGTTTCCTTCATTGCCTTAGGAATGTTGATCTTTAATGTTGATCCTTTAAATTACCTTTGACTCACACCTGCATTCTTGTGCATTCTAAGGTTGTCTTTAAAACACAGACATCAGGAAAACAAACAGGAGACCATTGTTTGTCTTGTTTTGTGTGATTCCGCATAGTTTGTGTGTATTTATGGGTGTATTTGTGTGTGTCTAGGGCTGAAGTCCGGTCTGTGTGCCTCGGAGCGAAATGACTGCAAACAGAGTGAGAATCAGCACTCACTCCAAAAGTATGCGTTGATCGGAGGATGCGTATCCAAAACAAACAGACATGGATGAAATTATTCTTTGGCCATTGTTTGATTGTATTTCATTTCACAGACTTCCACCCTCTGCTCTGAGGTTCTTTCCCTGACTAAATTGGCCAATTTTCTTTGGAATATATCTTTCAAGGGGATATGATGTTACCATGGAAAAATAAAAAAAGAGAATAAAAAATAAAAAGAGATCAACCTCAGACCAACCTTAAAGTAGCTGATAAAATGCTGACCACACAACATACCATACAATGGCTTCATACATACAACAAGAAAGCTGTGACACATTGCATCTGAACCTACAAGGCGCTTCTGATCAATACTTGCCTGATCATTGATTGTGCTCCCTCTGCCCTCAGGCAGACCTGACCTAACCCCTGCTTACGAAACCAGCTATGGACCTCTCTGCTGTACAGCCTACCACCCGTATCCCCTCACCCTTACCTTTCCAGAATGTGCTCCTCTTAACTTTTAAATTGTTACACATTTTCTCTCAGACCTGCATGATGCTAAGCGGTCTGTCCTCTGCCAGTCTAGTAAATCTAATTTTCTTCCTATCACTTATGTACACTCAAGTATGGCAATTGTGTATTTAGTGAAGCATGTATGCAGTAGTTGTCACACCACTGTGTGTGGGTTTGACATGTTTTCTGATGTGGTGAGTTATCTCCTGTATGTACCATGACAGCTTGCAACTATATTTAATGCATTTTACACTGGTGTTTTGTAAATTAAGAATAAGAGCATATTCAAAATGTAAAAGGAGGCAAACAAAATGTCAAAGGAAGGCTAAACCTATGGCCTTCCTCAGATCAGAAGATGAAACATTTTGTGGCTGCATTTGGAGTGTATGCATATAAGCTGTTGTTTTTTGTGTGTTTTGAGATCAGCTGCTGTAGCCTCATGACGCTAATTTATTCATTGAAATGTCACCGTACAACAAGATGGAAGCTGCTCCCATTGATTCTTGTGTGTGTGTGTCTGTAGGGGTGTGTGTGTGTATGTGTGTGTGTGTCTGTAGGGGTGTGTGTGTGTGTGTGTGTGTGTGTGTCTGTAGGGGTGTGTGTGTGTGTATGTATGTATGTATGTATGTGTTTAAATAGTTTTGGCCACCTTGTATTTTGCAAATCCACTTTGTATTTCTCAAAAACTCAAATCATTTTATTATTATAGTAGAGTCTATCATCAGAGCCATTCTTGTATGTGTTAGTGGCTCTCTCTGGTAAATATTACAAATTTACAAATTAGTCTTATCTCATTATATAGCCTCCCATGAGAACAGCAGTAGTGGTACAATTTGCGTTCTAAATATATGCACTTACTCTTTTATATGAATCTGGTCTTTACTAAAATTATTTACATTTAAATTATTCACAATTTAAATGGTGAAGTCAGGCTGACATTGTGTTCTCCTGCTAGTGTTTACTCTGCCGATTTACCTACAAATAATCCTGCAACTTGTGAGGTTGTCAGTGAAGCAACAGACTGTGACGCTACATTTTAAAAAATTTCTTAACTGGCCTCTCCTCTGCACAAAACAGCCTGAAACTAGTGAATTATTTTCTGTGCAGCACCTAACAGTGCTTAATAAGAGGTGTTGAATGAAAAGTGAGGTATAGGACCATTTTTTTGACATGATACATCTCTGGCACAAAGTCATGACTCTGACTGTGGCCTTTTGTACCCATCTATATGTGGACTCTGACATGGGAACGACAAGCCACCTCCACTTCCCGTTTTGCGCGGAGCGATGGTACAACCAGTTCCCAGGCCCTTTCAATTAACGACTATCTGACAGAATGATGGATTAACACCTGCGTTATAAACCCTGTGTTCTGAACATTGCGTTCAGCCGCCCAGGTAGAGCTGCAGGTATGGGAGAAGTGAAGAGTTGTGTGGACAGGTGGCACAGGAGCTGAGGGGGAAAAAAAAGCTGTATTTATCACAAAGGAGAACATTTAGTGCACATGACAGTGTCCCTCGGAGCTGCCTTTTTTGTTGTATTGTGTGTTTTTTTTCCCTTTGTGTGGATGATTCTTATGGCCATTCAATGATTTTATTTTTAATGTTTGCTGTCCACTGGGTGAAATATAATGTAGAAGCCTGGATGTTAATTAAGGCTAGTGTGCAACGAAGTAGTGCAGAAATAACACGAAACCTACTGAGGCACAATTATTTGTCGTTTGTGCTTCTTCTTCCATCACTGTCTCAAACCAAACTGAAGAAAAACACCTGGTGCTTCAATATTTTTGGAAAACTTAACCATGGGGAATCCCCTATCCTCCTAAAACCTACGGTGGTGTAGTTAGCCTGTATTGGTTTTGTCATTTTGTAATATGTGGTCAGCCCTGTGACAACAACACAAACTACTGTAGGATCATGCCAGCAGGAAAAGGTAGAGAGTGTAAAGAATATGGCATCTTGGCTCCAGTGGCTGCAGTGGGATCTCTCCAGATGTGTTAGATAGACAAGCAGCGGGGTTTCCATTGTGTACAACGGTGAGGGTGGGCACTGGGTGTGGATGATGGGGGAGTAACCTATTAGTCACAGCAGGAGAATGTTGAGATGTTAGATGCGTACGGGCTATACCCAGTGGGTTACGACATGATTGCAGCTAAATGCTTCAAGCAGCTTGGCATGTGTCAGTCCATACGCTGAAATGCTTTGTAGGTTTGTGCAGTTAGCTGCCGTCGCTTCTTTTAAGTGTAACTGAACCCAGAGAGCCCATCCAAGAGAAATGAACTTGATACACGTGCTGCTGTAATAGAGTCCAGGCATATTCGCTCGCTTAAAACCGAGGACTGAGAGTCTGATCTTTCGATCTTTGGTCAGACCCTCGGTGCTCTGTCTATCGTGCCACCCACGCTGATATTTGTCACAGGTCTCAGACCTTTCAATCAACAGTGTAACTGACACCCCGATGTGCTGAGAGAATGCAGGAACAAGCTGTCCTATGCCAACCAGTCAGACGCAAATACCCTCCGCGGTTCTTGTCGGCTGCAGGCGGCGGATGCGGGCAGGACTAGGACATGCAGCGTGCCACGTGTTGTGTCCGTATAGCCGGGTCAGCATGTTTCAGAACGGGTCAGCACGGGCTTTTTAATCAGGGACCCTCCGCAAGCGCACGTCTTCGCTGTGAGCGGCACCGGCCCGTTCCTGCTCGTCGGAGATAAACAGCGTCTCGCGGGGATGTTTGCGTGGATAGAGTTACAGCAGCGGGGGAACTTGAGTGAGGGTGGAGGAATGGAGGCTTATGCTGGTGGCAGACACAACACCGGCCTGTTTGGATAGATGCATTACATTACATTACAGTATTTTCATTTAGCAGACGCTCTCATCCAGAGTGACTGACGTTACAGTTTTTACATGTTATCCGTTTGTACCGCTGGATATTTGCTGAGGCGATTCTTGGTTAAGTATCTTGCCCATGAGTACAGCAGCAGTCCCCCGGTGGGGAATTGAACCGGCAACCTTTCTGTTATAAGACCTGCTCCTTACCGCTACACTACACTGCCGCGCCCCGATGTGACTCAATGCCAATGTTCCCGATCTCCCACGACCCCCTTTGACTCTATGCTCTATCTCTCTCTCTCTCTCTCTCTCTATCTCTGCTCACTCCTTGACCACACCTTAAAAGATCCGAGTTTAACAGCATGATTAATCTGAAACAGTCTGGATCATCCAGATTTCCAGATTAGACCGTTGTGTGTCACATATATGCGTCATAAAGATTTCATTGGAAAAAAAAGGAAAAATGAAGAAGCTAGAACATGACCCCAGTGAGGGTCCAGTCCTGGTCAGGGGATTAAGAGCTGCTGTGTTATAATGGAGTGTCATACCGAACATCTGTTCCGCCGGCACACCCTCCCAGCTGTGTGCCGCTGTCAGCTCCGCCCCACCCTCACCCTCGCACCCCCAGAGCCCCGCCCCCACCCCCCCACGCTGACGGATGCTCCGTGCCCTCAGCCAGTCAGAACCACCAGACTGTGGGATGGACCCCCGCACATGAAAAACAAATCTGATACGGGGCATAAAAATATAAAGGAATTTGTTTTTGACATGTCACATCATAGCAATGTGCAATCTGTTCCAACTTACATTAACTGCATGTATTAAATGTAGAGCTGTAATGCAGTATGAGGTTGTTTTTTTTTAAAAATGCTTACCGCAAAGTATATTCACAAATCTGACGTATATGCACAGAAAACACACACTTTATGAGCACTCACACTAGTTTGCTCATTAATAATTTAATATATAAACATCTTGTGACATGCAATCAAAAAGACAGAACAGTAGGCTACATATCTTAACATTTGATGAATACTGTATTTTGACACATATAAAGGTGATGTATGTTCCCCTTACATACCAACACATTACTGAAATATATGCAGCATGTTTTTCACGAAGACGTGCCAGCCAGCCACAGCTCTGAGAGCCAAATAGTTTTTGCAGTGCTAGCAGGGAGCGGAGAGAATATTGGACCTCGCTTTCGTGACCTGGTTCTTTCACATATACGTCAGAGCTTCTGACCCACTCGTCTCTGCAGGTTCTTAATAAACTCCCACCTGGCGCTCCGTACCCGACCAAGTCTCCCTCTGGTAAAAATACAAAAGTCTTAATAGTGCCAAGTGGCTGCTTTGTGGTGGCACAGATTCGTCTGTGTGTGCCATTCATTCACTAATTGGACTTTTTAAAACCCAGTAATTGTCACTGATCATTCATGTGGAAACCCACTCAAACTCTATTCTTGATATTTCCAGACACAGAGAATACTTATGTATAGTAAGTATTATGGGTCTTAATTCCAACTAACTCATTTATAATGATACTACATTTGATATACAATAATAGAATTACATGTAATTACACACACACATACTGATTGCATTGAAGAATTTGTCTTTTATTCATATGTTGGATTCTTTAATTTTCCTCTTGACATGTGACTTTGGAGTGGTGAGAATTTTGTTATGGGATGAGGCACAGACACTTGAGACTTGATTTACAAAAATGAGTATAGTGTTTGTTCCACTTGACATTGAAAAGATTTTTTGAAAAACTCTTTTTTGTTGGCAAAAAATTCATCACCCCAATTTAGACAATTTATTGAAAGATGTTTTTATCGTAGTAAGACACCAGCCAGTATTGTCTGTAGACTACATTCTTTTCTGTAGTGAGGTGTTTTATTTATATGCATCCTATATATACATATACATATACATATATGTGTGTGTGTGTGTGTGTGTGTGTGTGTGTGTGTGTGTGTGTAATAGCTCAATAAACCTCATGGGTAAACAAACAATAAACAGCATGGATTTAAAGAGGTTTAAAGAGTTCCACCCACCTCACTGTGAAAAACACAGCGAGTGGGGAAGAGTGTGAACGATTTCCCACAACCCCCTGCCTGACTGTGGTCAGCGCTGAGCAGGAGGTGCAGTAGACTTGGTCTGAGCAGTAGTTTCTCTGGGCAGCAGGCCAGCTAAGACTGGCTGGGCTTGAAGCACGCTGGCCGCCAATTAGGGCCTGTGTTTGATTACGCCCGGGCTTCTCTCTCAGGAGTGTCGGGTTCATGCTGGCGGCTGCTTTTGTTTCCCACCCCGATACCACCCCCTGAACCCCCCCCTCCCCACCCCTCTTTGCCCGCTGTTTTTCACCGCCTGGGAATTCCTCGGGTTAAAAAAAAAAGAAGCCGTCTCACGAACAATACCGCAGTTTTCTCGTTCTTCTTTTTTTTCCCCTGTCTTGTTTGGCCCGCCGGACAAAGCTCTTGCGCTTTCTGTGGTGGAGCTTTCCTCGTCTGGTTTGCCGAGTCTGCTCAATGGGGCTTTGGAGCCACTGGAAATGGGTCACTCATTCATGCGTGCACTGCGCTAAAAAAAAAGTGGACTATCTGTGTGAATATTGCTTTCTACAACAACCAGATGATGTCCCCTCTCTGGAAATCAAGGCAGAAAATAGTTCTCCAAATTCAGCCTGAATGCGCAAGGGCTAAATACAGCTGCCTGCATCATCATCATCGTCATCATTATCTGTAGCCTCCTCCCAACAGCGTGATAAATAAATTTGGCGGCACACAGTGTATAACCTTTTAAAATGGTGGGAAATTAACCTTTTTGTTCAGTTGTATCTGACCTCCCACACGCTCAATGGCGAAATGAAAACACGTTTGTTGCGCTAGCATGTCAGAAGCACCTGCTAGATTGCCGTGATAATCGGCCATATCTTTTATAGACGGTGTCGTGTTGGTCGTTTGACGTAATGGAGGACAATGACTCTGTCTCCGGTTTCGCCCTGCCGTCTTTGTTACAGACTCTGTTTGTTGGGGGGGGGGGGGGGGGGGGGGGGGTGACCGAGGAGGGACGTAGAGAGTGAGTAGTGTGGGTTTCCCATATAACAGCCAATGTCACAGTAGCCAGGGACAACCTTTCTAGCTACCTGGGACAAAAGTCCTGCGGGTGTGACCTTCATTTTGAATGAGAGCGATTGTCTCATCCTGGACATCCAGGCAAATTCTTTTTGCAGAACAACAATATCTGTTATAATAATATCTGTGTGTGTGTGTGTGTGTGTGTGTGTGTGTGTGTGTGTGTAGCTTTGTTGTTTTTAGTTTTTTGTAGTTTTTCATTCCCATAATAATGGAGATACATGTCCTTGGTTTTGTACAACACTTCACGCTGTTTTGTGAAACCCACTTTGTATTTGTATTGGAGATTGCTCAGGATAAGAGTGTCTGCTAAACGATAAAGTGTAGATGTAAATGTTAATATGACACTGAGGCGCCATGATGTTCCATTTCTTATGGCTGTGGATGTCGCTGAGGCAGTGAGGCTGTTCATCTTCTGTAATGGAAATAACTGAGACGCTTCAGAGTGTTTAAATCGGGTATAGGGTCATGCTCTACTTCTGAAGGAAAGAGGAGCAGAGGAAGGGGGGGGGGGAACTGTATACGTTATATAACTGTGGCGAGCCCATTTTAAATGGCAAAGATACTCCATTGTACCTCTTGGGTTTCCATTTTAAAAATACAAGATGGCCACTGTCTGAATCCAAGCACTTCAGTTCATGTCTGCACCTAAGTTTTGTAGATGGTTGTGGTTAATGTCCAGTAGCAAAGCAGGTTTTCTTAGTTTGTAAAAAACAACCTCACATATATAAAAGACGTATTGTGGTGCCACTTAAATCTGAGGAAAAAATACTGAGATTTAAAAATAAATCTAGGTTTTACTTTTGGCATTTGGCACCATATACCACAACATCACACCCAGGGAACACCGCAATGCTCCCTGTCAGTTGATTTAAATGTGTATAATTTGACAACGCCTGTTTGATTCTGGCAAGATGAGGTGCTTCGATTGATTAGGTTTCCATGCAGTTGCTCCAGGCAATGAAATTCATTTCTCAGCTCACTATATTATGTATATAATAGACCAATGCAACAATACCTACACAAGACAGGCAAAAAACAGCAACAATAAGCATGGCTTTAGATAAATGACAATGTTTCAGTTTCCAAACTCTCTCAGGCCTGTTGCCCACGTAAGCTTAAGAGTTGCAACAAACCACACCACTACAAGTGTGATGGTCGCTCCCACATCTAACTGTCCTGTGCGTGAACTTTACTATATTGAGTGCAGAAAGAGGAACTCACAGCCATATTTAGTAAGAATAACACCTCAGATACAATAGAGAATACCAGTGCAGGAGAATAAATTCAAACTTGTACAGGGTGAAGACAGACCTCCCTCCGTTTTGCTTACATTGTATAAGATGGATAAGGAATGACGTAAGAGATACAGTGTGCTGACACAAACAAAACGTTTTTTGAGGGAGTATTTTATCCAGATTAACAGAGCTTCCCTGACATGTTGCGACCATATCATCTCAGGGACAAAAGAATCAGCTCCTGTGTGACCGAGCAAACACTGCAAAGAGCTTAGTGTTTGTAAAAGAAACCTAGGATTATTCTATGAAAAATATAACCCTGGAAAAGTGTTTGGCTGGATATCCCAATTATATTTCACTCAGTTAAACATGCTCTGTCTGTTGTTTTCTTGGCTCATCCAGTTAAATATGTGTATTGTATTTGCAGCCCTAAGTCATGCTCCAAGGGTAAATAATGATAGTGAGGTTGGAATCATTTTTGTCTGAGTAATACCTGAGATGTCTGTAAAAAAAACAACAACAAAAATGCTTTTGTTATGTTGAGTGGAGAGGAGGTGTACTTTCTGGCCTGTGGAATAAACATGAACCCTCCTACACTTCTTGACATCCCTCTCTGGTCATACATTTGTGCCTGAATATTACTAAGCTTCAAGAAGGAACATTACGTGAGGTGTTTTCTCCTGTAAGTATATCTTACATCTTGGTACCGGTGCAGTCCGGATTAGTCTGTGTTGGTCTATGCCACTTGTTGTTCAAGACATGCTGACCCTTTTGAAGGCTGAGTTGTTTATGGGATCGGGTTAGGCCTGTTGGCAGGAGAGGAACAAAGAAAAAAAAAGAAAGGACATCGTTTTATTAATTAATGAAAGGACCCGTATCGTCTTCTCATGTAATCTGGGAAAGGTCTGTCAACACGATTATATTTCTCTCTATTACCAGCTCCCGCTTTGGGTGAAAGCTAGAGAGTGTGTGAGAGAGAGAGAGAGCGAGAGAGAGAGACAGTGAGGGAAGACCCTTCTCAGCTCCCTCCTACATCCATGTCTTGCTATCTATTTTTGGCAGCTCTGACCGCTCTGTGACATGACCAGCCCCCACCCCCCCCCCCCCACCCCCTCCTCTCTGACACGAAAACTGACACCCGAGGAGAATCATCTTATTCCCCCTTATTAGAAAAGCGGAAGAGGTGTTGATGGGCCCATTCCTTCCCACCTCCAAAGGTACCCTTAATCTCTCAGTATTGGGTTTCTGGAATGCTGTATCGTCAGTGGTGGACGCACCGATGACCCAGAGCCAATAGGACCTGCCGAAATACCCAGCCCCTTACCCGGACACACTGTATGCTTTGCCATTATGGGGTGGCAGCGTAGCTTTGTGGTAAGGATCAGGGCTTGTAACCGCAAGGCTGCATGTTTTATCCCCCTGCTGGGGCACTGCTGCTGTATCCTTGGGCAAGGTACTTAACCCAAAAAAATGCCTCAGTAAATATCCAGCTGTATAAATGGATAGCATGTAAAATTTGTTGTATGTAACTATGTAATTCTCTCTGGGTAAGATTGCCTTTTGAATGACTGTAATGCAATGTATTACCTCTGTGTTTCATTTCACTGCCATATCAGAACAAGTCAACCATATGCGGCACCCCTGTGGATCCACTGATAGAACATGGAACACACACGTCCCCCAATCAATCAAACAGGTCAATGCAAACATGGTGTGGATGACACGGTGAGCAGCAATCAGTCAAAACGTTTGACAAAAGCGTGGTAGAAATGCTCCAGGGACAAGAAATCAATCACAGTATTCAGCGCAAGCAAATGAACCAGACGAGTCTTGTTGAGAAATCAATAATCTCTCACTTGCGCATCAGAGTCCCGGGAGATGACTCAGTTTTTTACACCTGAACGTGGAGTGTGACAGCCCTGCTATAAACTGGCTCTCAGGACTGAGACAGGCCGTTGTGGTAGACAGAGTGTTTGGGTCAAAAGAACAAGAGGTTGTAAAATGAGCCACACATCCGTTCACCTGAAGACAATAACAAATGCTTACCTGGCATCTTGGATATTGCTGCAAGGCCAGAAACTTGGCCGTCGTGGCTTCCACCTTTGAACTGCAATTGATGAGAAGTTTCGATTTGTCGAGGCTAAAGCTGCCACTGGCATACGCCCTCCAGGCGTAATGGCTCTCAATGGCCTAGTGACCTTCTCTTAACCTGCTGTACCGGTTTATCAGCTTTGCCATATGGAATGGTAACATGCCAATATAGAAGATCCATTTAGTATGATATTGATTGAATGTTTGAAAATACGCCTTAAAGTTTCTCATGGTGAGTGATGAGCAATCATGCGCTAGAGTATGTATTTGATGGCATATCTGTAGTGAGACATATTTATGTAGACACCTGTGCTTTCAACATGGTCACCAAAGCTATATAGAAATAAGAGTGGCTGGATCTTGTGAAATTCTGTCAGAGCTACCTTGTAGGGAATTGAGTTTAAGAATATTCATGTTGATTCAAATAGGGAAAGATCAAATCATTTTTGGTGCATTTAGGTGCATTGTCTAGTTTCAGATTAGCCGAAGTTAACCTGCGGTATTGCTTGAACGATGTTGTGCTTCCACTCACTGATCTGGGAGTGTTAGCCTGGTCTGACACTGTTGCTCATTTAACTTGGATGGATACACTTCTGTTCTTTTGTGCTGGAAGTGTGTCTACTAAATGAATTTAATGTAATGTGACTAATCGAGTAACCCAAACATCTAGGGTAGAGTAATCCGAACATCTAGAATCTTAGACACTGCCTCTTTTGCTACCTTACACATGCACACAGACGCGGTAACATTGTTTCATCTTTTGAGCAGGGCCAACGGCGAGCTTGTTTGAACTCCACTCTCACGCTTACATAACGCCGGCAAGGTCAACCCAAACCCCCCAAAGAGTTCAAATCACATGCCAAATATGTGCAACGGGCTAAATGCACATTAAGCGTACATCATGTTAATGCACTGTAATGAGGAGAGGGAGCTTAAGGCAGGGCAGTGCAGGTCCAAAGTTCCCATGGGGATCAAACCAAGAAACAGTACTGCATGGGATTGGGCATGCTAGAGTTCCGCCAGAGCCGAGGTTCAAAGGATTCCTGCATGGCCCAGTCACATGAACGGGCCATTATGACATGCATAGTTGGGGAGAATCTGCGGGGCCTGAGCCAAAATGGGGGAATAATGCGGTAGAGCCGCATTATTGCTCAACAAGAACGTGCTGCTGATGAATAGGGCTGGTTATACAGGCCTTAACAGCCATGTGGGATTATATGAGCGGGGATGAAGGTGTGTCCCTGGATGGGCAGGTCAGGTCAAGGTGCCTTACTAAGTGAGAGGGTCCCATATGGACATAGGGGTCCACACCTCATGAACAAACTCATGTACAGCACAATGCGTGCACACACACACACACACACACTCACACACACACACACAGACACACACACACACCCACGCAAGCCACAAAACCCTCCTGAAACAAGGTGTCCCTTGGTTGGTTCCCCCCCTCAGCATGCTAAGCTTCTGGTCTGTGTGAATTCCATTCTGCTAACTGGCTCCATAATTTTCTTATGTAACGATCCCAGTTGAGGTGGTGGGGTACCTCACATTTGATTTCATTTTAAGAGGATTAATTTGTTTGCGTCTGTGCCCCAAATATATCCGCTGAGCTTGACTGGGAGGGGGGGAAAACGCTGGCCTTTGCAGACCCCTACAAAACCTAAATGCTCTGGTAATCCAAATTGACTCTCATGGCTCCTTACGTAAAGATCATATCTACCCTTTCCTCTCCACATACAGGAACAGCACAAGGGATCACCTTCACATAACTACGGTGAGAGACATTGTTGGAGGGAACATAGGCAGTGGAAAAAATAGGTGGCTAAAGGGAAAAGCAGACATGCAATCGATGGTGTGGAGAGGAGCTGTTTTTGGAAACAGACATCTATTAGTGCTTGGTAAGTGCATACTTACTCACTTTCAGTACACAGCAAAACAGAACTCAAGAAAAAAGACAATGTGGATGTATCTGCAACATGTTTCGATGACTGTCCTCTTAAGGCAGTGCCTGTTTGGACAGCTTGTACATATAGCTGCTCTCCACTGTCTTGATCAAGTAAGCAGGATAAGCTCATAGTGGGGCTTTTTAAATGATTTTTTTGCATTTCCCCTCTTTTTCATATTACCATTTGTACATTAGGCTTGCCTCTCCGCAACAACCTTGAATGGGGTGCTGTGAATGCAATCCCACACGCATATACATCAACTGCAACTTTTTTTCACACTACGTGTCCCATAATGCACCAGAAAACAGATGCGAAATGGACAATAGTTGTATCTCCCCAGAGTCATCTGAGCAGCTCATAGGTTCCTGAAAGAGTTGCAAGGTGCAAAGAGCAGTGTGATGAAGAATCCCTGGACATACCCACCTCTATCCTGGCAGAATGAAGCCAATTTGTTCTGCAGCTGTGGGGTCTGGGTTGCTGTTGGAAAATGTCATGGTTTTGCATGAATCTGGGCTGCAGGGCTCAGCCTACACTTGTAACAAGCACTTTAACTGACTGAACTACATGATAGTGATATGTGTCAGCCAGTGACTATGCTAAACATATAGGTTTACATGTCCAAGTGTAGTATTAAATTTATTTTTCTATTCACTGCAAATCTAAGTCTAAGTATGGCAATAGCTTGTATCACCACTTCTGTTATGATTCAGTCTTTAGTCCAGCCTTAGTCCCATAAGCTGATATTGTAAAGCAGGCTGCTAAGTGGCTGCACTCTATGTGCCTTGCGTGAAATAATCAGTCCCTGGCTATAGGCCACCAAAAGCAGAACTGGGTAACAAGAGGGAAAGGTAAATGTTTACAGAGAGAAATGGAGCGAACAAGAGACAAAGACAGATGATTTTTTAATCTGTCAAACGAAGGCGAACTCTGTGCTCCATATGTCATGAAGAGGCACTGGGTTAACCTCCAGTCTTCACCTTAAAAGCCATGAAAGTTGAAGGTTGAAAACACAGCGGGATATAATGATGAGGAGGTATACATTCACCTGAATGTATAGTTAGAGTAAACCAGCCTGCTCCACACCTGCATGAGCCTGAATCTCACAATAACCCTCTGTCACTATGGATGAATCTCAAAATGATTCATCCTCATTGTGGATAAGTCTCAAAACAGCTCTCATTCCCTGTGACTGAATCTCACAATGATTCCCCCTCACTGTGGATGAATCTCAACCTGATTCCCTTCCCCTTTGGATGAATTTCACAAAATGATTTCACTTCACAAAATGGATCTGACTGTGTCTGGGCCTAAATGGGTCAGAAGAATACTACAACAATACATACTTCACCATGACTAACGCATGCTCTGAATTCATGGGGTGGTGACCTATTATTATGGCATGAGACATTAAAAGGTTACAGCGGGGGGGGGGTGTTAAATATTCTTCATTTATTTGCTTAGCAGACTTGTTTATCAACTTACATCTCTTACATTTTTCTACACTGTATCCATTATACAGCCGGATATTTATAGAAGCAATGAAGCAATAAAGGCTGCACAGCAGTGCCCCACCTAAGATCTGAGCCTGCAACCTCTGTGTTACAAACCCAGCTCTTTAAGTGCCATTCTCACAGAAGGGCTTGGGTGGCTGCATCTCATTGGGTCCTGTTATCCACTGACCCTCTGCACACGCCTAACAGCCGGAGGCTTGGGCCGATTAAAATGGGTGTAACAAGACCGCATGAGCTTACATACCCAGTTCGTGCAAGCCCCCAATCTAATCTCATGACAAAAACAACTGCAAAATAACAGGCTTCTGTGTGCACAAATATACATTGGGGATTTGAGATTATAGAGAACCAGCGAGAGGGTGCTGCTGGGGAGCTCAGAGCTGGGTTGAATGAGACTGAGCTGTAACGGCTGGTTCGTGTGGCAGAGGAGTCTGAATGGGAGCTGGGGTTCAAAAATTGATTGGAATTCCCACGACGCCTTTGCCGTTTGGTCTTTTTTTGCTTAAGACTGAGACAAATTGTTGTTTACAAAGTTGTCATTTTGTAGCCTTCTTGTGTTTCCTGTTGAAGACAATTACCTGCTGTAGCAGGTGACACCATAATGGAGACATAGTAAGAAGTCATTGAGGAGAAACAGTGAAAGTGTAACAATCACCCAATCAGTGTGCAAAATTGCTTTTGTTATATTCTCCTTTTGGGAAACTCTCTTTTTGGAATTTCCCATGGTATACAGCTGTAGACTCATCTCACCGTGAGAACCTCTTCACTCACAGGGGTGGGATGAATGCAATTCACCCATAAGTAGCCAATGGGCTTGGTTTCTTGCACTGCAAATGGCATGGCTGGGTTCAGAGTCAGGCTGCAGAGCTCATCTTATACTCAAAGCTAATGCCTTAACCACTAAGCTACTCTGGAACCCCAGTACAGTGATACATGTTGGTAATTTGTTTTTTTGCAGGTGTTAATATCCTCATATTCATATGCCGTGTTAGGCCATTCCATAGTCAGACAGTGGGTTGCAGCAAAAGTGGGATTTACTTGGCTCTCACCAAGAGAATGGGCGTCCAAAGCAAAGCCCACAACCTGCGGCTTCACAGAACTCCCCCAAAAAAGTGCTGTATAATTCAATGGTTTTCGAACAGTCAGCTGTTCATAAATTATGGTCGAGCCTCGAAATGAATTAGGGCTCTGGGCTCACGCTCAAAAACCCCTGACTCATGGCATGGGAGTTTATGGCGTCACAATGGGACTCAGTGTTCTGGACAATGCCCGTTCAGAGCACCGCGGGCAGCGTCGGCCAGGAACAGCGTGTGCCCCCTGTTAACGGGGCACGCATGCAAACGGTTCAGCGCCGAGAAGACCAGCGTTTGTAATCTCTGTGATTGGGATGGCGAAGGACAGAATGGCAAAAACACAGGAATGTATGGACTTTAACCTGCAGGTGCCCTCCTCCTTCTTGCTCGAGACGTCCTAATAATAGATCTGTTGCAACTTCTCTCCAAAATGGACTTTCCACTCAAGCGTCTTGTGTTCTCCCTTGAAACTCCTCCTCCCTCCCCTTCCCCCCAAAATTCTTGAGTGAACATTCTGATCTTGTTGGTCATTTTCAAATGTTTGTTCTTCCGCTTGTTATCGGTGAGAGACAAACTTGGATTTTTTTTTTTGTCTCATTGTCTATTATCTGTGTTTGAGTTGCTTAAATTGATCCCAGCATAGTGTGGCGGTCATTGACCTGCTGCAATCCTCTCAAACGGGGCTGTGGTAGTGTGAAGGAACCTGGATGAGGGCCAGATCGCGTGAGGACAGAGATAACAGGATTAAGACACTAGTGCTATTTCTCCACAGTGTCAGTGCAGTGGAAAAGTACCCACTTATTCTCAATCTGGGATTTTCCATTTTGTTCAGTAAAGGGAGATTAAACAAAACAGTGCCCTCAGAAAAATAACTGGTCACAGTGTAATATAATAATTACACATTATGTCCATTCAGAACAATAACACTATAAGAATCACTTCAGCAAGTAAATAAAAAAAGAGCTGAGTGTGGAAATGGTTTAGGATGATAATCTCGTAATGACAACATACTTCCATTGCAATGTTACTGAGTTTTAAGGGTAGCAGAATTTATGAAGCAAGTGAATCCTATTGAAATTGTCATTTGTCCATAACTGCTGGGGAATTGCTGTCAAGTTAAGTGTACAATAGTATTGAAGAAAAAAAAAAACAATGACAAAATTGTCAGTAGTAGAATCAATCACAAAATAGTGGATTATAACATGACATATTGTATTGATGATTGATGATTATATTGTATTTTAATATACAATTTCATGGGATCTTGCAAAGTTGCCAGCTGAACAATCATGTTTGTACCCTTTGCTAGGTGGAAACAGTAGACATTTCCAATGCCATGTCTGTCTCAAGACAGAGTAGTTTTGGTAGTGTCTCCCCTCCAGATGGGATGGGGGGTGGTAGGGGCTGCGGGAGGGAGGTGAATGGAAAACCACCACCTGACAGAATCACCTGGCTTCCGTACTCCACCAGGCCAGAGGAAGCAGCACAGTTAGCCTGGCTAATGGACTTATGACTGAGATCCTGACTTAACCCCAATCCTTGACCGCAGACACCTGCAGGCAGGTCAAAAACCAAGGGTATTCTGGGAAGTTAGCCAACCAATAACGCCTGTGCAGAGAAGTAACTTGGCAATGTAGGACAATGTAATAATAATAACAATAATAATAATAATAACATGGGGCAGCGAGTGGTGTAGTGGTAAGAAGTAGGGCTTGTAAATATCCAGCTGTATAAATGGACAACATGTAAAAACTGCCTGGAATGTAAGTTTCTCTGCATAAAATCATCTCCAAAGACTAATATTAATAATGGTAATTTATGTTTATGCAGTTATTTTCACAAGAAACAAAGTCTATTCCAAAACAGATAAATAAAATGAACACACAGAGGAATGTTTACATGGAGCAAAGAGCTTAGCTGAGCTGGTCTTGCAAAAACCAAGCTCATTAAATGGTTGATGCATAGAACAGTAGCTACATAATGCTAGTCCCAGCACACAAGGTTTCTCCAAAGCATGAAAGTACATTTAATGTTATAATATTAACAAAGTTGTGAGCATATCCCTTTTAATATACAGCCTATAGACGTCCCATTTTGTCCTGACTGTTTGTTTCTTAAAATACAATTAAGCGGTTATTTAATTGAGCCATTCTGTATGGTTTCAGCTGTTCAGATGGTCATGGGTTCTTCTCCCTCGCTTTAGATTACATTACAATTTGCAAAGCAGGTGATTTGAGGACATGGTGTCCAGAAAACACAGCCGTCTATGTAGCATATGGAGATGAAGGAAAGGTCAGAGTTAATCTAGTAAATCCAAAATAGCACATCTATCCTTATCTGAAAAAAAGTACTCAATAAGCTATTTTCAAACAAGCTTGACTGTGCGGTATATAAAAATCATGGTTAACTCTCTGCTGTGTATGCTGCTAATTGATGCTGAGGGACTGGACCAACAGAAAGTCGCTTATATCTCTTGCAGAAGTTTGTGTCTGTCGTTAATGTCACATGAAGCATGCTATGCTCCTGGGCCAAAGATATCTGCTCTTCTGTGACTCTGTGAGTGGAAAGTTTATGTATTAAATTACGGTTCAGCGTGTATGTATGTGAACTGTATGTGTATGTATGTAGACACACACACACACACACACACACACACATACATGCACACAACCACTTTCCCCTTTTAGTTAAAATTTAACATATCATGTTATGTAATATAGACATACAGCTTGTGATGTATGTATTTACAATGTCCAGTAAAATATTGGATCAAAGTTTCAAAATATGTCAATCCTGATACAGAAATCCCATAATAATTCATCAGTATAATGACCCAGGTGGTGGGCTGTCTGACGTCAAGAGCCCTCTGTTCTGTACTGGACCCCAACCAAGCATTACAGGGACTTGTCTCCTGGAATTCAAGTCACAATTAGCAGTGTAAAAATCATCAGAGGCTTCAGCTGGACCCCTTTCACAATGTTCCTTTGTGAGGTTTTCACGCAAGCGTTCCTCTAACAATGGGGCCAAGAGGTGGCATGGAATGTGAAGGGATGCTGTACTATGGGAGGGGCCCTGATTGGTCGCCTCTGTCTCCCAGGACTTTGTTTCGTGGCGTGGTATGGAACGGTCCGCCACCCTGTATTCCAGAACCAGCTCTGAGGAGCTGATCAAAGCCCTGCCGGATTCCTGACATAGCAGGAGATCTCTGCTGAAAAGACACTCTCACATTCTATGCACATACATGTATACACACATAATGAACATACACTTGCAAATTCACATACGCACAGCAACATGTGTATGTACACACGTGCGCAGATGCAAAGACATATACATGCACACATATAAACACACACATTTACACACATACACACGTGTGCACGCACGCACATACACATTTGGACACACATATGCACACACACTCACACACAGAGACGCATACACACACACACACACGCACACACACACACACGCCCTACTTTAAAATGTACCCTGTTATTTGTTACGTCACTGTGCCCCTCAGAAAGTCACCCTGCTCTCCCTGATGATATTATCAGAGCTCATGCGCTCATTGACACCGCTGTCTGGTTATGTAACACCGCGCTTGGCCTCCTTCCAGAATCGCGCGGCCTGAGGAGGTCTTCTCATCTGGGACGTCTCCGCAGCGAGTCCTGCCTGGGACAGCTCTGTGGGAGATCGCTTTTCAGAGTCCTGGCGATCTGTGGCAGGTTATGCATTACATGACGGCAGCAATCTGCTTGTTTATCATCCCGGGGCTCAGAACAAAGTGTCTGTGAGAAGAAAGATGCTGCAAAGTGATTCATCCAAGAGTGTACTGTTGTAAGCAATTCCAAATTAATGCGCAACAATGCTGCTTCAGGACAGCGTGGCTGACGTAGTTGTTTTCCAAAATCCCGAACATCTTGACCGTGCTATATCGTTAACTATTTATGCATTTATGTACTCTGTAATATCCATTAAATATGAAAAATTTGTCCCACTAATTTTTTTTAAAAAACCTGCTGAAACCTGCTAAAACCTACAGTACCAGTTTGGACCAAAAGAGTGACCAAAAAAGTGACCATGCAGTGACCAAAACAGTGTTAAACAAATAAAAACTATGCTATATTTTAGAGCGATTCTTCGAAGTAGCCAAAAATAATTAATTACTATTTTTAAAAAAACTAAAATAACAATAAATTTTTTAATTAAAATATTTTTTGGAAAGAAATTCATACATAGGCATCAATTTTGCTGTTTATATTTGTCTAAGAAACAAATTTCAAGCATTTAAGCATAGGTCTTTAGAATCAAACTGTCGTTGAATGCATGTTTCCCATTATCTTAATCAGGTGTGTCCAAACGTTTGGCTGGTACTGTATGTGTTATAATATCAGGAGTATCAGGGTGGTGTAATTGCCAAAAAGATTTTGCATAAAAGTAAAGTAAAACACTGAGTCTCACAAACAATTCTCCTGTCATAAATGACACATTTTTAGTTGAAAGATGTCTGTGTGATAATTTAGCTCTAATGTATCATGTTCACAGAAAGCCTGAACGGTCTTTCGGCCTACGTAAAGTGAGGGCCATCCTCATAATCAGTTAAGAGACCCTAATGCATGAGGAAACAGCTGGCTCTCTTGTACACTGCATAGCCCCTTATGGAATCATAAAGCTAGGGGATTGGCAGGGTAAATACGTGAAACACTGGGGCACAGGAACTTTCCATCTCTTCCTCCCATCCTGAAGGGCGAAAGGAGAGTTGAGACAGCTCACACACACGGTCAGTATTCCTCGTACCTCTGGGTCCACACGCAGCCCGGTGTGTCTGTCAGAGACTTCTCATTTCCTTTGGGACGACTCCCTGTCCTGGTGCATATCAGCCTTGCCCCCCGAACCTGCCCTGTCCTGCCGATCAATGACACCTTTACCGAATTTTAATGACCTGTGATGGGGGGGCAGTGTGGTGTTCACGGTAGGCTAATTAATAGCTGACAGCTAAATACACAGGGGTTGGCTGCAGCCCGGGGCTTGGCGTGAGTGCTCCGCGTGAGTGGGAGAATGAGAGGAGAAGGAGAGGTGTGGGCTGGAGATGGGCAGGCTGCATATGAGGCAGCAATAACCGCAGCTGAGAACAATGAAGAGGAGCGATGAACAAGGAGCTGGAGGGCGGATACGTGGATGTATCTAATCACACGGTGATGTCATCAGTGATGTCACACTGGCATTATGGGTACCATCCACTGAGAATGATGAAATGAAGCATTTTAGTCTTATAGTGTTTCATGCACTCAGGTGGAGTATGTATTACATACCAAAGAGGAGGCCTCTATGATTAGTAAAGGTATGCTGTGTATTGCTTCTTGATAGTAGATGATAGGACCTCTGATCTTTTTTACTTTTGTGCAACGATGTGTCTCATATAAAACAGCGTTTAAACGATTTGCCCTTGGAGGGGACTGCTGTGCATCGTGAGTTTGTCAGGGATTTCAGGTTGGCCTGGGGTTGTAGGGCTTTTTATGGGATTTATTTCCTTGGAAAATGTACTCTGTCCAGTGGACATCTTTAAAAATATGCTGTAACACATTTCGATTGTTTGACTGACTGACTGGCTGTCTGACTAACTGATAGACCGATTGATTGATCGATCAATAGATCATTCAGCAGTGAAATGCTTACTTCTGCATACTGTGTAATAATACATTTACTAATACTAAGACATAGTGGCAGTGTAGCACAGCAGTAAGGAGCAGGGCTCGTAACTGAAAGGTTGCTGGTTCGACTGCCTGCAGGGGCACTGCTATTGTGCCCTTGAGCAAGGTACTTGACCCACAATTGCCTCAGTAAATATTCATCTGCATAAATGGATAACATGCAAAAGTTGTAACCTGTGAAGGTTTCCCTGGATATTTGCTGAATGACAATAATGTAATGTAATGCAATGCAATGTAATGCTGTAATACTGGCCGCACAGCAGTGTTTCTCTGTTCATATCTTGACAGCTTTGCACTCTAAAGTGTGGCTAAGTCTGTCTGTGCCGTGGACAGATGGACTCAGAGAGTGACACTGGGGGAGCAGAGGGGAGCAGACCCTAAAGAGGGTCTCCATGACGACACAGAGGTACAGACGGCACCGCCGGCTCAGACAGTGGGTGAGTGCGGCTGCTGAGACCCATTAGAGCAGCACGATGTTTCGCCCGCTGGTTCTGTGCCTATTGATCGCTAGTGCCAATCAATCCACTCACGTGCACTTACACACACACACACACACACACACACGCATACAAACACACACACATGTACACAGATGTGTGCAAGTGCACACACACACACACACACACACACACATACACATATGTGTGCAAGCGCCCACACACACACGCGTTCACACACAGACAAACAAACACACACGCATGTGTGCGTGGACACACACACACACACACACACACACACGTGCACACACAAACAAACAAACGTGTATGGGCATGCACACAGGCACACACAACACAACCTACAGCTGAACAAAGCTCAGTGCAGTAAACACCTTCTGTTACGTGGGCAGTGAAGAAGAAATACAAAACAGAGGTGATACTCCATGTTTTCATGACTCAAAACCTCATCTTTATGCCTGGTGTTTCTTTACAGACTGGATTTGGTCATTTTTACAATGGCAAACAAACAACAAAAAGCAAACTTAAAATGGCAGATAAGTCATAGCATTCTAGCAGTGCTATGGCATGCCTTCATTTTTGCTGTGGTGTGTTACTCATCGAGTGAGTCAGTGTTTTGTTCACTTTGTGTAAGTGGTAGTAAAAAAGTGTTTTATGTTAATGCCTGTGAGAGAAAGGAGCGATCACTCAAAGTATGTTGATGCCTATACCGTAAATTTTGTTATCTTGGAAACCGCAGTAAGTTTAAAGTCTCTAAATGTTTATGACATAACAGATAATGCGGGACATTCAATCTATAAATACACCCAACAACATCCTGTTCTGTCCGTACCTCATAAAACAAATTGGAAAATTCCAAAGTGAGCGCGTTAGTGAGGATTTCAAAATCAAGGTCACCCCTTTAATGTCTGTGTACAGCACTAAAGCAGGATATCTTGTCCTGATACACCAGCCTCCAAATTACCCCCCCCCCACACCAGGGCATTCGAGAGCTTTCTCAAACCCTACACAAAGTCATGGCAGTGTCATTGAAGGTTGCCAGAAACGTTAATTTTTTTCTACGAAATCCCAGAGACCCTAATCTTTTGCCTATCTGCTAGATGCAGTTGCGTAATTCAGAAAGGCGGGTCGGCTAAATGCAGCAGGGCAGGGGGGCTTCTGCCTTATGGAACATGTATTAAGCCTGTTACATGAGGAGCAGGAGTCGAGAAACGCAGAGGATATCACCAGCCTACCAGGCCAGGAGAGAGCGAGGGTGAGGGGAGATGAGAGGGAAGCAGTGGAAAAAAAGGGGGGGGGGTGTGAGGTGTGGGGTGGGGACAATTTTAACATCTCCATCTGGAGCTGATAGGTAAAGTGGTGGTTTTAAAACAGCTGTGTGATCACCATGGCTGCCTGATCCATTTATGGGAGAGGTGCACGCCGGGACTACCTTGGAGATGGCACAACAAACCCCATCACTATGCAAACACACACACGCATGCACACACACAAACGCACACAAGTGCACGCACACACACACACACACACAGACACACACACACACAAGTGCACGCACACACACACACACACACACACACAAATACACACAAATGCACACACACACACGCACACACAAGTGCACGCACACACACACACACACACAAGTGCACGCACACACACACACACGCACACACACACACACACACACCTCCCTCTGCTGCTGTCACCCATATTAAGC